>NC_041380.1:64482541-64493896 GCF_002162155.2 Triticum dicoccoides | reverse complement strand
AGTATGCAAGATAGAAAATTAAGTGAATCTTTTGATGTTGTCCCCTCCGCATTAGTATGGAATTCAGAAATTATCTTGTTATCTTTGCCCACTAGCATTTTCTAGACTAATAATGGTAGTGCAGATTTCAGCTAGAGCTTGCAGAGTTTTAAAATATGTTGACCAAATCGTTTCTTCAAAACCTGGTTCACAAATACTATAATCTTGCTATTGGCTTCTATGAGTGTGGCTGGACTGAATCCTTCCACTTTGCTCATAGGTGAGGACTCTTATCAAAGGAACAAGTAATTGGTCTTTCATTCTTCAAGAAAGTTATATTTCAAAAGGAAAATATATGAAAATATAAAATTATATGAAAATATGTCATAGAACATTGCTAACTGTGATTCCCCATGTGTCTTAGCATTTTAGGTGGAATGGTGAATCTTGAAGCGAAAGTACCAAACGGTACGAGCACTTTCTGGCCCTATAGCTTGAGTTGAAGCCTGGGATAAAGGTCGTTTTTCTTATGAAGATCAAATAACCCATGGTAGAATGATTTTCCTTTTTAAGCTGCTCTTGCTGCAGCTATATAACTTGATAATGGAACATACAACATCGTGATGTTTGTTTAATTGTTTTGCTGTAGGTTTTGGATGTCAAGTGTGGAATAGGCAGACCATTAAGAGAAATTCCAAGATTTAGGTTTAATTCCCGTTTCGCGCTTTCACCTCTCTTCATATCTGTGAATACTGATGTGTTCGGGTTTAGACATTCTCATATGCATGATTAATGCAACTGAAGTGATTCATGTTTTTCTTACTTTGAACTGAAAACCTGTGGGGGCATGATTTTGAGGAGGCGATCCCGGTATTATTCATCTTTCAATTTTTTTTTATCATGATCTGTCTCTTTGAAAAAGTTGAAAACCTAATATGATGGTTTACAGAGCACCAATAAGTTAGAGAAGTTCGACCTCAACCTTTCCAGGAATTAATCTATTTTGGAACGGAGGTACTAAGCAGTACTAATACTTGTCTCTTCTGTTTGTAACCTAAAGAAGATGTATAATTGTGTCTGTAAGTTAGATAAGGACTATTGGCTTTGTGATATTTTGTTATCTGATGTTTGTAACCTAAAAAAGATATATAACTGATCAAGCAACTGTTTTTTGGTGATGAGGTCGCCACCAAGAACGGGTAACATGGAGGCGTGCCTTAGCCTGGAGCCCAGCAAGAAGATCATCGGGAGCTTCGGGACATTTGAGACGGCCGTTCTCCATGTGGCCAACGCCAGCCAGCTGCAGGCATTGCGCCGGCCTCGGCAGGAGTCGGTCAAGCCCAATGTGAGTTACCAATCTTCTTACATTAGAGTGTCGTAATTGATTTACTTATTATCATAGCAATATGCTTAGATGGTAGTAATTCATGACGGGATTAACAGTACCCCATCACAGAAACTTCTACATTCAGTTAGAAGGACTACTTATGTCTACTTAAACGTGTTCCTTATCCCGACTTTCATATACACGCATAGTATGAACCGTAGTCCTGCTAACTGCTAGCTTTCTTTGGTCATATCTGATTCTGTGGTGTTAATCCACTCCTACGTTGCCAAACTCAGTTTGATTATACATGGAGTGTGTTATATACTTTGATGATATTTTCAGATTTTAAATATATGACAAGCACAATCCCTGATACTAATGCTTACTCTGTTTATTTTGGATGTTCAAGTGTAGCATCTATTGACCAATGCAAGCTCCATCAGGATGTGCGTAGTGTCCATAAGTTCCCTTTTGGCCAGTACATGGAGAAAAAAACATGGAATGTACAACAATCCTACATGAAACATTCTGAACGAAGTCTTATTGAGCTACCCCTAGAAATTTTTGCAGCTTCTGTGAACTCTTGTTTTATGTTCTATAGGGCCAACTTGCATTTTCACGTCAAGCATGGCTGATTATCAGAGGGCAAGGAAAGATGGAGTAGCAGAAGCATTGCTTACGATGAGTTCATCGGGTCAATAGTGCACATTAACAAGCATTGCCTGTTGTCCGCCTTTGCCTACTTTGACGAGGACGATAGCGGGTACATCACCGTTGACCGCTGGAAGAGGTGTGCTGGGAGTACAACACAAGCTGACCGGCATCGCGACATCGCCAGGGAGGTCGGCAATGACAACATGCGTATGTTTATTCACTGCAGTCACCATCTCAAATTAATTAATTAGTTTCAATTAACTCTGTTGAATAGTCTGTACTATTACGCTAATTACTACAAATCTGAAATGCAAATTGACCATGTCTCATTTGATTAGGATGTTCAAATTGACTATGGAGAGTATATGACAACTCATGCAGGTTCGTAATGACTTGAAGAAAGCATATGAGAAGCGAGTATAGGAGCTTTAATATTAGAGCAACAGGGGAGGAGCAAATGATTGAAGGGCTATCAGCCGTGTAAAAGAAAGCTGAGGATAACGTCACCAGGTGGAAAACTATATTTGGTTGACATAATAACACTAGCAAAGGTGAATAACAATGTAACATTATCTTTTCATTAGTTGATCCATTCAACTTTTGTTTGATATGACTGGCATGATATTTGGATAGGAAAGTTATTTGTTAACTTCGTATCGTTTTTATGTGCAAGCTAATAATTATGCACTGTGCATTTGCCTGCAATTTCCTAGAAGTTTTCCATACTTTTCGAAGAAAATGTTTTGTGAAGTATAGGCTTTCTCCCTGTTGTACATTACCGCGCACAGGCTTTCTCCCTGTTGCATATGCCTTTATAATAACTTGAGCTATCCATACTTGGATTAGCAACTAAATCTTAGATAATATGAAACTTGTTCTCACATGTCCATTTTCCATAATTCTTAGATGTCCATTCTAGATATTGAGCCTAGAAGCATGCACTTCATGTACAGAATATCTAAGATTTATAGCATTCACTCATATCTCTGACCACAAGATACAATCACTGACTATATAGTACAATAAGATTTGATCTCTGAATAAAACCTCACCAAAGAATCTTCATACAGAAGTATAGACGTTGATGCAAATGTATGGAGCAGGGTAACCAACAGATCCACACATTTGGTCAGTGATGAATCAGTGCAACCTATTGGTACATGAGTTATTTCTCTTTCTTTCTCTAAACTACTCTTTCTCTTTCACAATTGCAGTTCAGCACCTTCTATGAACTGCACCTTATATCATGTCTGATTGATAATTCCTTGTAGTGGGAGGGGAGGATATTCGATCTGAGTATGTCAGAGAGGAGGAGCAAGACAGAATTAATAAGGCAATAATTGTTTCCCTTTTAGTTTGGATCTCTGTTGCTTCATGATGATATTATCTAACTGATGAAAAGGGAATGTTGTACGTGACTGATGAAAGAGTTGTTTCGCCTCACCAGGCAAGAAACTTTTGACCCATCCCTGCAATGTATTTTCATAGTGCCCTTGTATAAGTAAATGGAAAGAATTCTGAATGATGAAGAGTGTCTTATTGCATTAGTTTTTTTATATCTGCAGAGTGTGCACATGACTTTCTTCCCTGCCTTTACTTACTAATGAAAAATAAACAGCAATGCATGTTATCTTTACTAAATAATAACACTAAGTAGGAATTCAGAATAATAACATATTAATAACAACGGGTAGGAATTCTGAATAAAAATAGTGCATGAGAAATATGGCATGCACCTTAACATAGAAATGTCCTTTTCAATTGCTCGGATGTTAATGTTGCAAATGTTCTTTTCTTGTTCTCTTAATAATGGTTTCAGACAGAGAGTTGCGCCCATGTTGTATGCCAACATTGGTCCTTAGATTAGTCAATTTTTGTTGCAGCATATGTTCTCTATAGATTTTTTTAGAATGTCTATGAAGTTTCATCTGCAAGCTTTTGATCCAAATGGCTACATCCTTATAAGGCTATTTCTTGTTTGTAAGATGAATAGTCTATGTCAAGACTCAAGACTCAAGAGAAGCAAGAGTGCATAGCAGTAGCAGTTGTTCAACCAAGGTAATCACTTGAACCGAATATTTCTAAATTATAATTAAAAGAGGATGGGTTCTTAAAAATCTAACATATTCCTTTTGATTCTTGATCTTGTTTCATATATAGCTTAGACGTAGCATGTCATGTATGAATTTATTTCCACTGGGTGGAAGCATTTTATGCTCTTACCTTTCTTATGCTTTTAAGACTTTTCATTTTGGCTTTATTAGTCAGGACGTGCATTGCATGTACACGATTAACAAGTACAAAATGCCAAACTGGTAAAAGCGCACTTTATTATCAATTCAGTCCAAATGGTTTGTGCAACATTTGCATGTAAGAGTAGATTTGCATGTGTTCTTATTTTTTTATGGCTAATTAGCTAAACACAGTTGCTACATAGTGGTTCCACTTGCTGACAACGGTGAGGTGCAATGGAGATTGCCCTAAGATACACAAATATATTGCTGAATTTAGCAAAGTTGTCTCGAGCTAACTCTTCTAACTTCTACAATAGCCAATATACATGGCATGTTGTTCTCCAGACAGAGGTCAATTCATTTTTTACTATCATTGTCTATTGCTTCCGAGATAAGCACATGCTGACTTTTATATTATCATTCTAGATGTATCTTGTGTTACAAGTTGTTAGATCATTGTTGATGCTGCTACATCACTCTGACTTTTGAAGATGCTCTTATCCCTTTTGTTTCAACATGTCTTCTTTGCTTTCAATTAATCTTGTGTGAATTCAAAGCCGACAGAAAGTGCCATTTTTTTTGTTCTAGCATGTCTTCTTTATACTCCCTCTGTAAAAGGCTTTTATATTTCTTTACGGAGGAAGTATTTGTAAAAGGCACATTACATATTTTTTAAATTTGACTTGACTAACTGAGCTTGCATAATTCAGTTCATCATAGATTATCCAACGTGACGTAGTAAAAGGCACATTACATATTTTTAAATTTGACGTGACTAACTGAGCTTGCATAATTCAGTTCATCATAGATTATCAAATGTGACATAGACAATAGAATATAGATGGCTTAGAAGGGTTCTATGAGCATAGATGGCTTAGAAGGGTTCTATGAGCAAGGATTTTCTTTGGGCGGAGACGTGCATTGCACGTGCAAACTTACTAGTAAGTTCTAATTCAACTCACTGTTGTTATCAGTAGTACCATTAATTACCTAGAGTGCGTACTGCTGGAAACTGAAAAATACTACTCCCTCTGTTCACTTTTATAAGGCTGCTCCCAATGGACAGGTACTTAGATGGGGTGCTAAGCATATTAAATAGCTTAGCAACAAACTTCCCTATGCATAGGTGATTAGTTTTTTGTAGCTAAGCTCCCTTCATTTAATGATTTAGCTACTAAACACTCTCATGCATTGGTGAGTTTGCTTCATTTAAATATTTTGCCTAGGTTTGCGCGTTTGGCATTAATTCTTTCCGGGGTTACTACACCCGTCTCTCTCCTCTTAATTGTCTTGCCACATCAGATTTTTCATCTACATGGCATGCTTAGCACCCGTACAAGGTGGAGCATTGGGAGGGGCCTAAGACCTTGAAGACATTTCAGACAATATGCAAAACAGCTCATTTTGAGTTGTCTGAAACGACTTACAAAACATCTCTCTCCTCTTAATTGCCTTGCCACATCAGATTTTTCGTCTACATGGCATGCTTAGCACCCGTACAAGGTGGAGCATTGGGAGGGACCTAAGACTTTGAAGACATTTCAGACAATATGCAAAACAGCTCATTTTGAGTTGTCTGAAACGACTTACAAAAGTGAACGAAGGGAGTAGTAACTGTCTAGGGGAGAAGAATAGTGCCCCATGGCGAGCAAGCCCAAAATGCGACTCAAATTGCCACTTCCATCTAGATCTTGTCAGCGAATTTCACTACTACTACATGTTGGAAATATGTGCAATTTACCAAATGATTTTATTAATAGAAATATTAGATAAAGCATGACTAATATAACATGGATAAAAGTAGTCATGCGATCTGACAGAGAGAAGGTAAATAACATCTTCATATATGAACTGCAACCAAACATGTCTAAAGCAGATAATAGAACAGGTTGCATAGATAGCGTAGAACCTAACATATGTAGGACAAACACTAGAGCAAAGAACTGCTAGAGAATTTCTAACAGAAAGAGCAAGAACACGTACGGGACAGCAGCAACAGTAGCACTGGACTTGGGGTCGGTGTCGTCGCCAGCCATGTCATCGAGAAGGTCGTCAACATCAGGGAAGACGTCGTCGTCGGGGAAGTAGTCGTCGGAGTCCGGGGTGTCCGCGACGAAGAAGTCAGTAGTACCGGGGCGTCCGTGACGAAGAAGTCAGTAGTCGCGCTGAGCGCTCCCCACAAACCTTATCACCCTTCTCCCGTACAGGACTCAAAAGGTGCGATTTCGGAGGCCTACTGTCCCGACCCGCGGTGCACGCCGCAAGTAGGGATGGGGAAGAACGTAGCAGCAGCGCAGTGCTCAGGAACTTGTGGCGAGAGGAAGAAAAGGTTCTGGTGCGTCTTTCTGGTAGGAGCGACCTCCCTTTTATAGGCGCAAGAGAAGGAGGCGAGAGGGCAGTGATGGGAGGTGAAACGAAGAGACAGAGATGAAGCGAACAGCCAACAGCCGAAGGGCTGCACCGTTCGCATTCAAACTTCACTTTCGCAAAAATCTTTTCTGTTTTCGTGTGACCTTTCGTATACCCGTAGTGCGTGGTAAAAATTTAGACATCGGCTTGGCTCATTCCCGCAACCCAAGGCGTGGCGTGGCGGGCGGCGGGGGAGGAGCGCGCGTGGATGTCCCTCTTGTTCTCATGCTCATACTAGTGGGGAAAGAACCTCCCTTATAAAGAGGTCTAACTCCCTCTAAACTAGCAATGTGGGACTAAACTTTAGTTCCACCTCCTGCCTTGTACGAATGGGCTGCGTGGGCTTTTAGAATTTATTAAGAATTTCTAAAACTGCTATTGGGCTAGGCCTAAAGTAGACAAAATTCCAACACTACAGCCCCTAAAGCAACAAAGAAATTTGTTACCTCCTAGGAGCCATGTGAAGCTTAATGTAGACGCCCCATTCGATCAAGATTTCCTGGAGGGGAATACCTATTATATGGGTTGAGAAGATGAACTTTATTAATGCAAGTAATTGGAGAATTGATATGGGCCCTGATGTTTATTTTTGTTGAAGCTATAGCTCTGCGGTATGGACTTTCTCTTGCACAGACAATTGGTTTCAACAAGATCATAGTGAACTTGGACAATCTGCAGGTTATCAATACAATGAACGAGGGAGGCCGATCACTGCACCCCGTGGCTGCATTTTTTTGGTGATTGCTATCAATGGCGTGCAAATTCTATTTTACTTCATTTGTGCACTGTCCTAGGGAAGCTAATATTGTTGCACATGGATTAGCTAAGTTGGCTAAATGCCCTTCTTGTAACAGTTTCCTTGATAAGTCTCCTGGGGAGCTCATCCCTCTCTTGCTAAATGATGTAGCATTGATCACAAGGTTATAAATATAGAGACATGTTATCAAAAATTATAATCGTACACAGTCTCGTTAAAAAACCCGCAAAGGGTGCCTGTATGAGCTGTATATTCAGGATAGTCTGGTCGAAGGAGGAATAAAATGTAAAGTAGTTAGTTAACAAACCAACTCAACAAATCTCTTGTGGGCTTAATTAGTAGATCAGACGACCTTCGTGCACCTTACCAGACGACCTCCAGCTAGTATGATAGATGCTAAGTATCTATAGTCCATGCCTGGAATTGTCGAATGCGGCATGGACAGACGATGCACATTGACGTCCTTCTAATCCCTCCTATTTCAAAGGATCTCATTCCGTATCATAGGGGTTTCCATTTTGTTGTATTCCGACAGTGTAATTAATACATAAACTTTACGATCACAAGCATTACAAATTGCCCGAAACCAATTTTGTTTACATAAATAGTGTCTACAGTATTCTTCGGGCCATTGTTACTGTTGGGCTTCAGGCTCTTTCTTCTCTAGGTAACTGCAAAATCCAAGGCCAAACATCTATATTATCACTCTATTGTTGCATTAATTAAGTGCCATGTTAGCATTTGGCAATTATGCAACAAACAAGAAAACGATATAACCATGTTTATGATCTTTTGGTGGATACTGTGGTATAGTAATATGGCAAGAAAAAGTTCACATAAGAAGACTTACCCTTGAGCCCTAGCATAGCGAGATAACTGGTAGAGTTGAACGCTTTCGTTGGAGGCATGGGTTGCCATAAGAAAATAGTTCCGCGGCCGTACCACCCATGCGAACCTCATAAATAGGCCAGAATACACACACATGACTGCACAACACAATAGTAGTCACTAAAGATAGTTGAAGATGTATTGATCATCAAACTATATCTAGAATCTGTGACTTGTCAGACAAATAACCTGCAGTCATATGGCCGGATATCAATTCAGGTGGCTTGTTCATGTCAGCCATACCCTAGAGATGAAATAACAACCGAGGGATTATTAAGTTACAGTGTCAAAGAATTTAATGACAGTCGAACTTGAAAAGATTATTCATTTACACCGTTTCATGAACTTCCTAGAAAGAGATCATGCTTCAAAATCCGATAATATTTTTGTAACTATAGTAAGTAACAAATTAATGAATTATTCTTATGAGTAACAGACATACAACACTGATGCATATGAATCGACTGGAATTCATGGGTTCTAATAATATTTAAGTATATATTAGTTCTCTTTTGGTTCATAAAAATATGAAAACCATAGAAAGTAAGATGACATGTATCTCAATTTCTACAAGGAAAGAGAACGATGTGATTTGATGGATAGGATATGAATTTTTCTATCGAGTCTAGGCTAATATTTCTTTTTCTTTAAACTATGAAGGATTGCTTCCTATCCTATATAAGAACAAGAATCCATTCCTACAAATGAAAGAGCTTTGGACGAACTTTTTCTATAAAATTTAAAACCTTTAGTATTCCTACGAAGTTCCCGTAAATCAAAGGAGGCCTTAAATCGTGAAATTGCAGTGGGTCGCTAAGAGATATATTAGGTTGGCTATATATGACACAATAACTTTATTTATTAGTCATGCTCTAATAGATTCGGGGCATGATAGACTCACCGAAGAGAACATTATCATGCAAATAAAAAACTAAAACATCTGTCTTTTCTTGGTCTCCTTCCCCGTTTCCACAACCTCTCTGGTCACTCATTTGGGGCGATTGGAAGATAATTAATTTCGGTTTGTATATGTTAATATGTTTGTCAAACTTAAAGAATTTTGACGTAAAGCTAGAACTATAATTAATTTGAAATGGAGAGCACGGGAGAAATTCCCCGTATATAGATAGATGATCATAAACTGCAACCGGTGTCACTAGGAATTCGCAGCACTCTGGTAGTCGCGATCAACCAACAGCACAGGTTAATTTGGGAAAGCTAGATAGATAAACCAGGTACAGAGAGAGAGAGAGAGAGAGAGAGAGAGGAGAGGGAATCGTGGAGCGCGTACCGCGAGGATGAAGCCCCAGTTGCTGACGGGTCCCCAGAAGTGCGTGGTCCTGGGGCCGACGGGGCTGTTCAAGAACGCCTTGAGCGCCGTAGCCATGGCCGATGACCTCGCCCCCTCTACGGCTGCTTGCTTGCCGTCCGCGGGCGCGGGCGCGGGTGGAGTGGACTCGTGGAGACGGCCAACGGCTGAGGAACGGGCTTCCGAGCTTGTGGGGGGTGGGTGGGGGCAACGAAATAAGAAGATGATTTAACGGAGCAGGCGCACTGTCCCACTCATGCACTTGCGCGCGCAGGTCCATCACATGATCCGGAAATGATTTAGCGTAGCTGGATTTGCTCTCATCACCTGTCTGCTTGTACGTGATAGTTAATTGCTTGTACAGTATTTTTAACTGAAAGGGAGACCGGTCCGACGATGGATGTGTCGAACAATGACTTGGTAACTGACACATAAACAATGGATTCGTTGGAATAACCATAGCAGCCACTTGTGGGGGGCCGGCATCGTGACGTCCGATAATCTTTGTTCTTTTTCAGGAAGGAGATGATCGGATAAGATCACGTATGGTGACCAGGACGTCGACGGCGGCGGACGATGTGGAGAACATGGGTCAGTTTTCCTTTTTTTTCCATCATGGAAAACATGTTGATTAGTGTGTGTTTGGCCACCTTCCCACATCTACCCGAAGGGTAGGAGCATTTTCATTTTTATAGTTCATTACATCTATGCACTCTCTCCGTTCACTTTTGTAAGACTGTTTAGACATTTAAGACAATACCCAAAACAGTCCACTTTTCAGCTGTATGAAATAAGTATCTTATAAAAGTGAACAGAGGGACTACAACTTATATGGATTGTTCACTTTGTCCTTTTCACACAAGCACTACCTTTCCGATGATGGCTATCCTAGCAAAAAGGGATACATCGCACCGTACAAAGAAGAAAGATAGCATATAATGTTTGATTCTTTGACCGTTCACCACTCTCGAATTTGTGTCTTCGAAGTTGTTGATTTTTATGGCATCGGAACGGTAGACCTCCTCGATGATATAAGGACCTTTCCATTTAGAAAGGAGTTTGCCTGCAAAAAATCTTAACCGGGAGTTGTATAATAATACATAATCATCTATAAAAATAAAAGAAGCGTAAACTGTAAAAGGAGGGAAATAAACAGGGGCGCCACGCACCCGCACATGGGCCTACACAAATCGTGCACGGGATGGAGGGGGGTGCGCACTTTTGCGCTATCTTTCGCCTGGTCGTCGAATAGGAGGACACGATCTCCTGGCTATTCAATCGAGAGTTGGTTGGTGGTTTTCGGCTAGAGGAGTTAAGGATTTGAGGGCTGTGGAGCACTACCGATCACGTTGTGAAGCATAATCTTTTTTGCTACTCGTTTCTTCTCTCTCCTTTATCCATAACAGATTTGGATGTTGTTAGGGCATGTACAATGGTTGATAAGATTATCTTATCTTAAATCTGACACATAATTTAGAGAAGGCAACAAAAAAATTAAATGCACTGGAGGTCCTGAAAGTTTCGTCGGGGTGTCACTTTAGTTCTAATTCTTTCAAAATGCACCTTTAGGTCCTAATTCATTAGTAAGTGGTTCACCCGAGGTCCTTTTTTCACGAGCGCTTGCTGACATGCCCACTTGGTGCATTGACCCACGGCACGTCAACAGAGGGCCCAATCGCCAGGCGAGAGAAATACACTGGAGGTCCTAAAAGTTTCTGGGCAGTATCACCTCAGTCCTACTTTTTTCAAAATGCTCGCGACGGTGTGGGCACGAGAGGATTTCGGTAGGGGCTGGAAA
>NC_041380.1:64481703-64482300 GCF_002162155.2 Triticum dicoccoides | reverse complement strand
GCCTCTAAGTTGACATGGTGTGGCTCAACGCGTCACGCGAGCAGGTCAGCAACCGCTCGAGCAAAAAAGGACCTCGGGTGAACCTCTTACTATAGAATTAGGACCTAAACGTGCATTTTGAAAGAAGTAGGACTAAAGTGACACTGCCCAGAACTTTTAGGACGTTTCTCGCCTGGCGGATGGGCCCTGTGCTCATGTGGCATGGGTCAATGCGCCACGCAGGCAGGTCAATGAGCGCTCGTGAAAAAAGGACCTCGGACGAACCACTTACTGAAGAATTAGGACCTAAAGGTGCATTTTGGAAGAATTAGGACTAAAATGACACCCCGTCAAAACTTTTTAGAACCTCTAGTGCATTTAACTCCAACAAAAATATGATGTACAATGGTTATCTCTTAATCTTATTGCTAATAACTAGGCATTGCTAGAAAAGTGGTGAGACATATTGTTGCCAAGAGACCATCTCTCTGAGGTTTTTTAACATGCTCACTCCTATCTCTCATTTTCACATGAGAGGCAAAAGTGTAAGATAGATCCAATCCGTTGACTGCACTAAGTAGTGGGTTTTATTATCTCTTATCTTCTTACTTTTCATGT
>NC_041380.1:64396358-64481463 GCF_002162155.2 Triticum dicoccoides | reverse complement strand
AAAATTGAGGCAAATATTTTCTTATGTTTTTTTTACTTCACCTTTATCTTGTCCATCAATTCTCCTCGGCATAGGTCATGCGGGCCTGCATGAAGTTATAATCTCACGGGCACTACTCATGTGACCTGGGTTAATGTTATTTCTTGTTCTGGTTTTATATCTATTTGGGTTAGAGTAGAAATGGATGAACATAATCTTGTCAAACAAAAGTGGATGAACATAATTATTATCTTGTCAGATGTCGTTCCCGTTATCAACAATTTAGGACCAGTAAGGGAGCATGGTGACCAAATGATGATTGCAAAGAGTCCCCGGAAGATGCAATCGGAATCTAATGTGCCGTGTTGAGTGATTTATTACTCTTACCCTCAAAGTAAATGAAACAATTTAGGACTAGTCAGTGTGGCTAAAAAATGGCAACATATGCTCTGGACGGGGAAAACAAAAAGAAGATTATTGCTTCATCCATCACCTGTTATCTCTAGCTATGTCGTACTCCTTTTTCCAGCCACACCTATGTGTAGATGAGCAGGCCGAAAAGTCTTCGTCACGTGCAATGCCAGGATTTCCTTTTGGAATTGCGTTCACAAAACAACAACGGTGTGCAGTTTTCTTTCCAATGGCCCGGCAGCGACACAAGGTTGCTGTTCTGAATATCCAGATCAATAGATAGGGAAGGGAAAGTGTGCCGCCGGCGATGGGCGTGGAAGAAGGCGAGAAGCCGCACGCCGTGTGCCTGCCGGCACCGGCGCAAGGGCACATCACGCCGATGCTGGAGATGGCCAAGCTGCTCCACGCCCGGGGCTTCCACATCACCTTCGTCAACACCGAGTTCAACCATCGCGGGCTGCTCCGCTCCCGCGGGGCGGCGGCACTTGACGGCCTCCCGAGCTTCCGCTTCGCCGCGATACCGGACGGGCTCCCCGCGTCAGACGCCGACGCCACCCAGGACGTCCCCGCCCTGTGCTACGCCATGATGACCACCTTTCTCCCCCACCTCCGGGCCCTTCTTGCCAAGCTCAATGACCCGGGCTCCGGGGTGCCGCCGATCACCTGCCTCGTCGTCGACGGTGTCGCATCGTTCAGCTACGATGCCGCGCAGGAGCTCGGCGTGCCTTGCGCCGCGTTGTGGACGTCCAGCGCTTGCGGGTTCATGGGTTACCGCCACTTCCGTCGGCTAATCGACCGGGATCTTGTGCCTTTCAAAGGTCTATCTATTGATCCTATTCTATACCGTGCTGGGCTGCCGCTTCGTTTCTTGGCGCGCCATGATGTCCTTAGAATTAACAGAGTGTTGCCTTTGCCGCTTGTGTGCAGACGAGGAGCAGCTGACGGACAATGGGCATCTCGACACGGCGGTCGACGGCATGAGCGGCATGTGCCATGGCATACGGCTGCGCGACTTCCCGACGATGATCCGCACCACCGACCGCGACGACATCATGCTCAACTACGTCATGCGCGAGGCCGAGAGGCTGTCGCTCCCCGACGCCGTGCTGCTCAACACCTTCGACGCACTCGAGCAGCCGGTTCTCGACGCCATGCACGCCATCCTCCCGCCCATGTACACCGTCGGCCCGCTGCATCTCCACGCCAGCAGCGTCGTCCCCACCGGCACCCCGCTCGACGGCCTCGGCTCCAACCTCTGGAAGGAGCAGGACGGCCTCCTCGCGTGGCTCGACGGGCACGGCGCCGGAGCCGTCGTGTACGTCAACTACGGAAGCGTCGCCGTGATGACGAACGAGCAGCTCCTGGAGCTCGGGTGGGGGCTGGCCGACAGCGGCTACGCGTTCATATGGAACGTCCGGCCGGACCTCGTCAGGGGAGAGACCGCCGTGATGCCGCCGGAGTTCCTAGCATCGGTCCACGGCCGCGCCATGCTCACGACGTGGTGCCCGCAGGCGGAGGTCCTCGGGCACGAGGCGGTGGGGGTGTTCCTGACGCACTCCGGCTGGAACTCCACGCTCGAGAGCATCTCCGCCGGCGTGCCGATGCTGTGCTGGCCGTTCGCCGGGGAGCAGCAGACCAACTGTCGGTACAAGTGCACCGAGTGGGGGATCGGGATGGAGATCGGCGGCGAGGTGAAGCGGGCGGAAGTGGCGGCGATGATACGCGAGGCGATGGTGGGGGGCAAGGGGCGGGAGATGAGGCGGCATGCGGCGGAGTGGAAGGAGAAGGCCCAGCGTGCGTCGCTGCCAGGTGGGGCCGCAGAGGCCAACCTAGACGAGGTGATTCGTAGCGTGCTCCTCGCCAAGTACTACAACATTTAGTAGTCGAGGAAATTCAATAACGCGCATGCTAAAAATCAGTCAACTGGGATTTAACTAAGTTTCAGACGACCATGCAACACTTTTGCCATCGTTTGCAATATTTTTTCTTATCAGTTGCAATATCCGTCTTGCTGGTTGTAGCATGTCGTCCCTCATCGATTGGTAGCATGTCATCTTACCGGTTGCAACATCCTTCATTGAAGGCTATAGTATTTCAGTTAGAATGGTTGTCACATTTATTGTTGTTGCTTACAATACCGTTGTAATATTTCTCGTCCCCGTTTGTAGCATCGAACCGTGCCGCTTGTAGCAAAAAACACCACGTTGGCGTCACTCGACTGAGACCGACTGAGTTCTAGACACGTCCATTAAACAACGAAAATGTTAACGCCCACACGTGTGGGCGTTTGCATCTCGCCCACACGCGTGGATCCGCGTCCGTTCATGAGCGCACGAATCTTGTCATGTTTCTAGTGCCACGTAGGTCTGGCCTGGTGTGTGGGCGTTCAGCCGGTCGCCCACACGGCCGTTTCATCACATAGGAGGGGCTGGTGTGTGGGCGTTCAGCAGTTCGCCCACACACCACTTTGCACGCACACACAAGGGCTAGTGTGTGGGCATTTGGCATCTTGCCCACACGCCCTTCTCCTCTCCCACACCCAAGCTGCTAGTTGTCATGTGTTTTTGCACTGCACATGGCAACTGCCCCTAATGTGCTTTTATAAGCAGGTGGCAACTCTCTTTTTTTTTACCCGAGTTTGCCATGTGTTTTGCAGGGTACACGGCAACTGCCTAGTGTGCACGTAAGCAGATGGCAACTCTCTTTTACCGAGTTGCCATATGTTTTTGCATGGTACATGGCAACTGCCCTAACGTGCATGTACATGGCAACTGCCCTAGCATGCTTGTGAGCACATGGCAAATCTCTCAACTGCCTAGTGTTAGTATGTGGCAACTCCTAAAGTTATGAAATCATGGCAACTACATTAGATCAGACCATACATGGCAACTGCAGTTGAGCAACCATGGCAACTGCAGTTGTCCGACATGGCAACTGTAGTTCAGCGACATGGCAACTGCAATTAAACGAACATGGACGAGGGTCTGGACCATGGCAACTGCGGGCACGCGGTGACCGTCACGCGTGGCGTGCGGGACCAGGAGGTACGAGGCCTGACATACGGGCGTGTGGGCGTTATCAACTTCGCCTACACGCACGCGTGTGAGAGGGATCGGGAGGGAAAAAAGAGGCGTGTGGGCGCTAATTGTTTTGCCCACACGTAGGTGTGTGGGCTGTTCCTCTTATACACCACACAAAATGTGTGGGCGGACTCCCTAACACCCACACGTGTGGCACTTATCGGCGTCCTTAAACAAAGCTTCACGGGGATTGCTAAAAAGATGGGGGCCAGCGGTCTGATACGTCCATTTTGCATCATGCTTTTATATCGATATTTATTGCATTATGGACTGTTATTTCACTTTATTCTCTCTTATTTTATAAGGTTTACATAAGGAGGGAGAATGCCGGCAGCTGGAATTCTGGGCTGGAAAAAGAGCAAATATTAGAGACATATTCTACGCAACTCCAAAAGTCCTGAAACTCCACGGAACATCTTAAAATAAATATAAAAAAATCATCGCCAAAGATGAAGGCCAGGGGGCCCACACCCTGCTCACGAGGGTGGGGGACGCCCCCCCTAGGGCGCGCCCCCCTACCTCGTGGGCCCCCTGGTGGGTCTCCGACATCCATCTTCTCCTATATGAGGTCTTTCGATGAGAAAAAAATAAGAAGGAACTTTTCGGGCGAGACTCCGCCGCCACGAGACGGAACCTTGGCGGAACCAATCTATAGCTCCGGCAGAGCTATTCTGCCGGAGATACTTCCCTCCGGGAGGGGGAAATCATCACCATCGTCATCACCAACGCTCCTCTCATCGGGAGAGGGCAATCTCCATCAACATCTTCACCAGCACCATCTCATCTCCAAACCCTAGTTCATCTCTTGTATCCAATTCTTATCTCAAAGTCCGGGATTGGTGCTAGTAGGTTGCTAGTAGTGTTGATTACTCCTTGTAGTTGATGCTAGTTGGTTTATTTGGTGGAAGATCATATGTTCAGATTCTATATGCATATTATTACTCCCCTGACTATGAACATGAATATGCTTTGTGAGTAATTACGTTTGTTCCTGAGGACAAGGGAGAAGTCTTGCTATTAGTAGTCATGTGAATTTGGTATTCGTTTGATATTTTGATAAGATGTATGTTGTCTAGCCTCTAGTGGTGTTATGTGAACGTCGACTACATAACACTTCACCATTATTTGGGCCTAGAGGAAGGCATTGGGAAGTAATAAGTAGATGATGGGTTGCTAGAGTGACAGAAGCTTAAACCCTAGTTTATGCGTTGCTTCGTAAGAGGCTGATTTGGATCCATATGTTTCATGCTATGGTTAGGTTTACCTTAATACTTTTGTTGTAGTTGCAGATGCTTGCAATAGAGGTTAATCATAAGTGGGACGCTTGTTCAAGTAAGAACAGCACC
This sequence comes from Triticum dicoccoides, assembly GCF_002162155.2. Classification (NCBI taxonomy): domain Eukaryota; kingdom Viridiplantae; phylum Streptophyta; class Magnoliopsida; order Poales; family Poaceae; genus Triticum; species Triticum dicoccoides. The sequence continues at coordinate 64,476,647 of NC_041380.1, read as the reverse complement.
CAAGCACCGGTCCACCCACATATCAAATTATCAAAATATCGAACGCGAATCATATGAACGTGATGAAAACTAGCTTGACGATATTCCCATGTGTCCTCGGGAGCGCTTTTCTTATTATAAGAGTTTGTTCTGGCTTGTTCTTTGCTACAAAAAGGATTGGGCCACCTTGCTGCACTTTATTTACTTTTGTTACTTGTTGCTCGTCACAATTTATCTTATCACAAAACTATCTGTTACCATTTATTTCAGTACTTGCAGAGAATACCTTGCTGAAAACCGCTTATCATTTCCTTCTACTCCTCGTTGGGTTCGACACTCTTACTTATCGAAAGGACTACGTTAGATCCCCTATACTTGTGGGTCATCAAGACTCTTTTCTGGCGTCGTTGCCGAGGAGTGTAGCGCCTTTGGTAGGTGGAATTTGGTAAGGAAAAATTTATATAGTGTGCTGAAATTTACTGTCACTTGTTAGTATGGAAAGTAATTCTCTGAGGGGCTTGTTCGGGGTATGTTCACCCTGTCCAGTAGAGCAAAGAGTTGCTCCTCAACCTACTGAACCGATTGAAAATGAAACTCCTTTTGAATTTCCTTCGGGTATGATGGAAAAACTGCTAGCTAACCCTTTTACAGGAGATGGAACAAAGCATCCTGATGAGCAGTTAATATATGTGGATGAAGTTTGTGGATTATTTAAGTTTGCAGGTATACCCGATGATATTGCTAAGAAGAAGGTCTTCCCTTTATCTTTGAAGGGAGACGCATTGATATGGTATAGGCTATGTGATGATATGAGATCATGGAACTATAAAAGATTGAAGTTAGAATTTCATCAAAAGTACTACCCTATGCATCTTGTTCATTGTGATCGCAATTATATATATAATTTCTGGCCTCGCAAAGGAGAAAGCATCGCTCAAGCTTGGGGGAGGCTTAAATCAATGTTATATTCATGCCCCAATCATGAGCTCTCGAGAGAAATAATTATGCAAAGTTTTTATGCTCGGCTTTCTCATAATAATCAAACCATGCTCGATACTTCTTGTGCCGGCTCTTTTATGATGAAGACTATTGAATTCAGATGGAATTTATTGGATAGAATTAAACGTAACTCTGAAGATTGGGACCTCGAGGAAGGTAAGGAGTCAGGTATGACACCTAAGTTTGATTGTGTTAAATCTTTTGTGGACACCGATATTTTCCGTAAGTTTAGCACTAAATATGGACTTGACTCTGAGATAGTAGCTTCTTTCTGTGAATATTTTGCTACTTATGTTGATCTCCCTAAGAAGAAGTGGTTTAAATATCATCCTCACATAGAAGTAAAAGTAGCTGCACCTATTAAAGTTGAAGAAAAGACTATCACTTATAATGATCCTATTGTTCCTACTTCTTATGTTGAGAAATCACATTTACCTGTTAGAGTAAAGGATCATGCTAAAGCTTCAACTATTGTTCGTAAAAGCAATATTAGAACTTATACACCCCCTAAGCAAGTTAAAATAGAACCTAATATTGTTATTGTTAAAGATCTCTTGTCTGATAATATTGATGGGCATGTTATTCAGTTCGAAGATGAAACTGCTAGAATTGCTAAACCTTGTGCTAAAGATAAACATAGACCTGTGGTAGGCATGCATGTTATTTCTGTTAAAATAGGAGATCATTGTTATCATGGCTTATGTGATATGGGTGCGAGTGCTAGTGTTATACCGCATACTTTATACGAAGAAATTAAGAATGAAATTGCACCTGCTAAGTTAGAAGGTATTGATGTCACAATTAAACTTGCCAATAGAGATACAATTTCACCAATTGGAATTGTTAGAGATGTTGAAGTCTTGTGTGGGAAAACTAAATATCCTGCTGATTTTCTTGTTCTTACTTCTCCGCAAGATAGTTTTTGTCCCATTATATTTGGTAGACCCTTCTTGAACACTGATAATGCTAGGATAGATTGCGAAAAGAATGTTGTTACTATTGGCTTGGATGATATGGTTCATGAGTTTAATTTCTCTAAATTTAGTAAACAACATCGTGAGGAAGAATTACCTAGTAAGGATGAGATTATTGGTCTTGCTTCTATTGCCGTACCTCCTAGTGATCCTTTAGAACACTATTTGCTAGACCATGAAAATGATATGTTCATGAATGAAAGAAGGGAAATAGATGAAGTATTCTTTAAACAGGAACCTATTCTGCAACACAATTTGCCTGTTGAAATTTTAGGGGATCCTTCTCCACCCAAGGGTGATCCCGTGTTTGAGCTTAAACCATTGCCTGATAATCTTAAATATGCTTATCTTGATAAAAAGAAGATATATCCTGTTATTATTAGTGCTAACCTTTCAGAGCATGAAGAAGAAAGATTATTGAAAACTCTGAAGAAGCACCGTGCTGCTATTGGATATACTCTTGATGATCTTAAGGGCATTAGTCCCACTCTATGTCAACATAAAATAAATTTGGAGGCGGACGCCAAACCAGTTCGTGATCCTCAACGACGTCTGAATCCTAAAATGAAAGAAATGGTAAGAAAAGAAATACTCAAGCTTCTGGAGGCAGGTATAATTTATCCCGTTGCTAATAGTCAGTGGGTAAGTCCTGTCCATTGTGTCCCTAAGAAGGGAGGTATTACTGTTGTTTCTAATGATAAAGATGAATTGAGTCCACATAGAATTATTACAGGTTATAGGATGGTAACTGATTTCCGTAAATTAAATAAGGCTACTAAGAAAGATCATTACCCCTTACCCTTTATTGATCAAATGCTAGAAAGATTATGCAAACATACACATTACTGCTTTCTAGATGGTTATTCTGGTTTCTCTCAAATACCTGTGTCGGCTAGAGATCAATCAAAGACTACTTTTACATGCCCTTTTGGTACTTTTGCTTATAGACGTATGCCTTTTGGTTTATGTAATGTACCTGCTACCTTTCAAAGATGCATGATGGCTATATTCTCTGACTTTTGTGAAAAGATTTGTGAGGTTTTCATAGATGATTTTTCCGTCTATGGTTCCTCTTTTGATGATTGCTTGAGCAATCTTGATCGAGTTTTACAGAGATGTGAAGAAACTAATCTTGTCTTGAATTGGGAAAAGTGCCACTTTATGGTTAATGAAGGTATTGTTTTGGGGCATAAAGTTTCTGAAAGAGGTATTGAAGTTGATAAAGCCAAGGTCGATGCTATTGAAAAGATGCCATGTCCCAAAGACATCAAAGGTATAAGAAGTTTCCTTGGTCACACCAGATTTTACAGGAGGTTCATTAAAGACTTCTCAAAAATTTCCCGGCCTCTGACTAATTTATTGCAAAAATATATACCATTTGTCTTTGATGATGATTGTGTAGAAGCATTTGAAATACTTAAGAAAGCATTAGTCTCTGCACCTGTTGTTCAGCCACCTGATTGGAATTTACCCTTTGAAATTATGTGTGATGCTAGTGATTATGTTGTAGGTGTTGTTCTAGGGCAAAGAGTTGATAAGAAATTAAATGTTATTCATTATGCTAGTAAGACTCTAGACAATGCTCAAAGAAATTATGCTACTACTAAAAAAGAGCTTTTAGCAGTTGTATTTGCTTGTGATAAGTTCAGACCTTATATTGTTGATTCTAAAGTAACTGTTCACACTGATCATGCTGCTATTAAATACCTTATGGAAAAGAAAGATGCTAAACCTAGACTCATCAGATGGGTTCTCCTGCTACAAGAATTTGATTTGCATATTGTTGGTAGAAAGGGAGCTGAGAACCCCGTTGCAGACAACTTGTCTAGGTTAGAGAATGTTCTTGATGACCCACTACCTATTAATGATAGCTCTCCTGATGAACAATTAAATGTTATAAGTACTTCTCGTAGTACTCCATGGTATGCTGATTATGCTAATTATATTGTTACTAAGTTTATACCACCTAGCTTCACATACCAGCAAAAGAAAAAGTTTTTCTATGATTTAAGACATTACTTTTGGGATGATCCACATCTTTATAAAGAAGGAGTAGATTGTGTTATTAGACGTTGTGTACCTGAGCATGAACAGGAACAGATCCTACGCAAGTGTCACTCTGAGGCTTATGGAGGACACCACGCTGGAGATAGAATTGCACATAAGGTATTGCAATCTGGTTTTTATTGGCCTACTCTCTTCAAGGATGCCCGTAAGTTTGTCTTGTCTTGTGATGAATGTCAAAGAATTGGTAATATTAGTAGACGTCAAGAAATGCCTACGAATTATTCACTTGTTATTGAACCGTTTGATGTTTGGGGCTTTGATTATATGGGACCTTTTCCTGCCTCTAATGGATACACACATATTTTAGTTGTTGTTGATTACGTTACTAAGTGGGTAGAAGCTATTCCAACTAGTAGTGCTGATCATAACACTTCTATTAAAATGCTGAAGGAAGTTATTTTCCCGAGGTTTGGAGTCCCTAGATATTTACTGACTGATGGTGGTTCACACTTTATTCATGGTTACTACGTCTTGAGCTTGCATTGGTTTTCCCCGAAGTGGAAGGGATGATGCAGCAGAGTAGCGTAAGTATTTCCCTCAGTTTTTGAGAACCAAGATATCAATCCAGTAGGAGGCCACGCTCAAGTCCCTCGTACCTGCACAAAACGATAGCTACTCGCAACCAACGCGATTAGGGGTTGTCAATCCCTTCACGGTCACTTACGATAGTGAGATCTGATAGATATAATATTTTTGGTATTTTTGGTATAAAGATGCAAAGTAAAAAGTAAAAGCAAAGTAAAAAAGCAAAGCAAGATTAAAGTGATGGAGATTGATATGATGAGAATGGACCCGGGGGCCATAGGTTTCACTAGTGGCTTCTCTCAAGAGCATAAGTATTCTACAGTGGGTGAACAAATTACTGTTGAGCAATTGACAGAATTGAGCATAGTTATGAGAATATCTAGGCATGATCATGTATATAGGCATCACGTCCGTGACAAGTAAACCGAAACGAATCTGCATCTACTACTATTACTCCACTCATCGACCACTATCCAGCATGCATCTAGAGTATTAAGTTAAAAACAGAGTAACGCATTAAGCAAGACGACATGATGTAGAGAGATAAATTCATGCAATATGAAATAAACCCCATCTTGTTATCCTCGATGGCAACGATGCAATACGTGCCTTGCTGCCCCTTCTGTCACTGGGAAAGGACACCGCAAGATTGAACCCAAAGTTAAGCACTTTTCCCATGGCAAGAACTACCAATCTAGTTGGCCAAACCAAACAGATAATTCGAACAGACTTGCAAAGATAACCAATCATACATAAAAGAATTCAGAGAAGATTCAAATATTATTCATAGATAGACTTGATCATAAACCCACAATTCATCAGTCTCAACAAACACACCGCAAAAAGAAGATTACATCGAATAGATCTCCACAAGAGAGGGGAGAACTTTGTATTGAGATCCAAAAAGAGAGAAGAAGCCATCTAGCTACTAACTATGGACCCGAAGGTCTGAGGTAAACTACTCACACTTCATCGGAGGGGCTATGATGATGTAGAAGCCCTCCGTGATGACGGCCCTCTTTCGGCGGAGCTCCGGAACAGGCCCCAAGATGGGATCTCGTGGATACAGAAAGTTGCGGCGGTGGAATTAGGTTTTTGGCTCCTGTTCTGATCGTTTGGGGGTACGTAGGTATATATAGGAGGAAGGAGTACGTCGGTGGAGCACCGAGGGGCCCACGAGGCAGGGGGCGCGCTCTAGTGGGGCGCGTGTTGGGGAACGTAGTAATTTCAAAAAAATTCCTACGCGCACGGAAGATCATGGTGATGCATAGCAACAAGAGGGGAGAGTGTTGTCTACGTACCCTCGTAGACCGGCAACGGAAGCGTTGACACAACATAGATGAAGTAGTCGTACGTCTTCCCAATCCGACCGATTCAAGTACCGAAAGTACGGCACCTCTGAGTTCTGCAAACGTTCAACTCGGTGACGTCCCTCGAGCTCCGGTCCAGCAAAGTGTTGAGGGAGAGTTTCGTCAGCACGACGGCGTGATGACGGTGATGATGTTCTACTGATGCAGGGCTTCGCCTAAGCACCGCTACAATATGATCGAGGTGGAATATGGTGGAAGGGGGCACCACACACGGCTAAGGAACGATCACGAAGATCAACTTGTGTGTCATGGGGTGCCCCCTTGCCCCCGTATATAAAGGAGGGAGAGGGGGAGGTGCGGCCAGCCCAAGGGGTGCACCTGGAGGAGTCCTACTCCCACCGGGAGTAGGACTCCCCCCTCTTTCCTTGTTGGAAAAGGAAGGGGGAAGGGAGAAAGAGGAAAGGGGGCGCCGCCCCCCCTTCCTTGTCCTATTCGGACTAGGGGGAAGGGGGCGCGTGGCTGATACGTCTCCAACGTATCTATAATTTTTGATTGCTCCATGCTATATTATCTACTATTTTGGGCAATATTGGGCTTTATTATCCACTTTTATATTATTTTTGGGACTAACCAATTAACCGGAGGCCCAGCCCAGATTTGTTGTTTTATGCCTATTTCAGTGTTTTGAAGAAAAGGAATATCAGACGGAGTCGAAACGGAACGAAATCAACTAGAGAAGTTATTTTTGGAAGGAAACACATCTGATGGACTTGAACCTCATGTCAGAAGATACGGGAGCTGCCCACGAGGGTGGGGGGCGCGCCCACCCCCCTAGGGCGCGCCCCCTGCCTTGTGGGGCCCCCGTGGCTCCCCTGACGTGCTTCTTGTGCCTATATAACTCCATATACCCTAAAACTTCCAGAACACATAATAGATCGGGAGTTCCGCCGCCAGAAGCCTCCGTAGCCACCAAAAGTCAATCGGGACCCTATTTCGGCACCCTGCTGGAGGGGGGAACCCTCACCGGTGGCCATCTTCATCATCCCGGTGCTCTCCATGATGAGGAGGGAGTAGTTCTCCCTCGGGGCTAAGGGTATGCACCAGTAGCTATGCGTTTGATCTCTCTCTCTCTCTCTCTCTCATGTTCTTGAGATGATACGATCTTGATGTATTGCGAGCTTTGATATTATAGTTGGATCTTATGTTTCTCCTCCCCTTCTTCTCTCTTGTAATGAATTGAGTTTCCCCTTTGAAGTAATCTTATCGGGTTGAGTCTTTAAAGATTTGAGAACACTTGATGTATGTCTTGCCGTGGATATCTATGGTGACAATGGGATACCGTGTGCCACTTGATGTATGTTTTGGTGACCAACTTGCGGGTTCCGCCCATGAACCTATGCATAGGGGTTGGCACACGTTTTCGTCGTGATTCTCCGGTAGAACTTTGGGGCACTCTTTGAGGTCCTTTGTGGTTGTTGAATAGATGAATCTGAGATTGTGTGACGCATATCGTATAATCATACCCACGGATACTTGAGGTGACATTGGAGTATCTAGGTGACATTAGGGTTTTGGTTGATTTGTGTCTTAAGGTGTTATTCTAGTACGAACTCTAGGGCTGTTTGTGACACTTATAGGAATAGCCCAACGGATTCATTGGAAAAAATAACTTTGAGGTGGTTTCGTACCCTACCATAATCTCTTCGTTCGTTCTCTGCTGTTAGTGACTTTGGAGTGACTCTTTGTTGCATGTTGAGGAATAGTTATGTGATCCAATTATGTTAGTATTGTTAAGGGAACTTACACTAGCGAAAGTATGAATCCCAGGCCTTGTTTCAACACATTGCAATACCGTTTACGCTCACTTTTATCACTTGCTACCTTGCTGTTTTTGTTATTTCAGATTACAAAAACTATTATCTACTATCCATATTGCACTTGTATCACCATCTCTTCGCCAAACTAGTGCACCTATACAATTTACCATTGTATTGGGTGTGTTGGGGACACAAGAGACTCTTTGTTATTTGGTTGCAGGGTCGCTTGAGAGAGACCATCTTCATCCTACGCCTCCTACGGATTGATAAACCTTAGGTCATCCACTTGAGGGAAATTTGCTACCGTCCTACAAACCTGTGCACTTGCAGGCCCAACAACGTCTACAAGAAGAAGGTTGTGTAGTAGACATCAAGCTCTTTTCTGGCGCTGTTGCCGGGGAGGTGAGTGCTTGAAGGTATATCTTTAGATCTTGCAATCGAGTCTTTTAGTTTCTTGTTTTATCACTAGTTTAGTTTATAAAAGAAAACTACAAAAAAATGGAATTAAGTTTGTCTCATACGCTTCACCTTCTTAATATTTTTTTGAGTATGATGGAAAGGATAATTGTGCTCAAGTGCTAGAAGAAGAAATCTATAAAATGTTTGGCACTAAATATTTGAATGATGATCATGATTGCAATGTTGTTAGTATGAATTCCTTGAATATCCATGATGCTAATGATATGCGAAGCCACAAGCTTGGGGAAGCTATGTTTGATGAAGATGATATTTTTTGTCCCCCAAGTTTTGATGAGCAAATTTATTATGATGAAATCATGCCTCCTATCTATGATGATTATTGTGATGACACGTATGCTTTAAAGAATAATAATAACCATGAAACTTGTCATCTTGATCTTAATTTTCAATCACATGATAGTTATTTTGTTGAGTTTGCTCCCACTATTATTCATGAGAAGAATCTTGCTTATGTGGAGAGTAGTAAAATTTCTATGCTTGTAGATCATGAAAAGAATGCTTTAGGTGCTGGTTATATTGTTGAATTCATTCATGATGCTACTTAAAATTATTATGGGGGAGGAATATATGCTTGTAGGAATTGCAATAATATCAAGTTCCCTCTCTATGTGCTTAAAATTTTGAAGTTATGCTTGTTTTACCTTCCTATACAAGTTGATTATTGTTCCCATAAATTGTTTGCTCACAAAATCCCTATGCATAGGAAGTGGGTTAGGCTTAAATGTGCTAGTTATATTCTTCATGATTCTCTCTTTATGTTTCAATTCTTATTCTTTATGTGAGCATCGTTGAAATCATCATGCCTAGCTAGGGGCATTAAACGATAGCGCTTGTTGGGAGGCAATCCAATTTTATTTTTGTTCCTTGATTTTTGCTCCTGTTTAGTAATAAATAACTCATCTAGCCTCTGTTTAGATGTGGTTTTATATGTTTAATTAGTGTTTGTGCCAAGTAGAACCTTTGGGAAGACTTGGGGGAAGTCTTGTTGATCATGCTGTCAAAAACAGAAACTTTAGCGCTCACTAGAATTGCTGCCATTTTTATTTGGAGAGTTCTATTTAGTTAATTCTTTTTGAATATGATTAATAGATAAATTTCTCAGGTCCATCAATTTATTTTAGAATTTTATTAGTTCCATAAGTATACGTTTGATCCAGATTATTACAGACTGTTCTGTTTTTGACAGATTCTGTTTTTCATGTGTTGTTTACTTATTTTGACGAATCTATGGCTAGTAAAAGAGTTTATAAACCATAGAGAAGTTGGAATACAGTAGGTTTAACACCAATATAAATAAATAATGAGTTCATTACATTACCTTGAAGTGGTGATTTATTTTCTTATACTAACGGAGCTCACGAGTTTTCTACTTTAAGTTTTGTGTTGTGAAGTTTTCATGTTTTGGGTAAGGATTCGATGGACTATGGAATAAAGAGTGGCAAGAGCCTAAGATTGGGGATGCCCAAGGCACCCCAAGTTAATATTCAAGGATAGCCAAGAGCCTAAGCTTGGGGATGCCCCGGAAGGCATCCCCTCTTTCGTCTTCGTTCATCGGTAACTTTACTTGGAGCTATATTTTTATTCGCCACATGATATGTGTTTTGCTTGGAGCGTCAATTTATTTTGTTAGGATTTGCTTGCTGTTATTTAGAACAATGTTTTGCATCTTTTATTTCAATAAAAGTGGCATTGATAGCCTTTACTATGCCTATTTTAGAAGTCCACATGTTGCTGTTTGAAAACAGAAAGTTTACCGCTGTTGCAATAATTCCCTAGAAAAGTCAGAATGTGATAAAATATTGAAACCTTTTGCATATTAAGATCTGATAAATTTACTACAGTGGGAATTTTATTTCATAATTTTTGGAGCTAGGGAAGTATGGATGTTGCAGCATTCTTTACAGACTATCCTGTTTAGGCAGATTGCTGTTATGTTTGCATATGTTTGCTTCTTTAGTGATTCTATTTGAGGATAGGACTATTAAATATGCAGAGGAATTTAGTATGCAATGTTTAATAATAATTTTAGTGATTTGCTACAGCAGAGTATGATAAGGTTTTTGCAATGGTTTATACTAACTTATCTCACGAGTCCTTGTTGAGTTTTGTGTGGATGAAGCTTTTGAGATTTAGGGAGACCTTGATATGAGAGGAATTAAGGAGACACAAAAGCTCAAGCTTGGGGATGCCCAAGGCACCCCAAGATAATATTTCAAGAAGTCTCAAGCATCTAAGCTTGGGGATGCCCCGGTTGGCATCCCACCTTTCTTCTTCAACAATTGTCGGTTAGTATCGGTTGATCCTAAGTTTTTGCTTCTTCACATGATGTTTGCTATTCTTAGATGTCATTTTATTTTGCTTTGCTTGCTGTTTGAATAAATTACCAAGATCTGAAATTATTAAATGTTAGAGAGTCTTCACATAGTTGCATAATTATTCGACTACTCATTGATCTTCACTTATATCTTTCGGAGTAGTTTGTCGTTTGCTCTAGTGCTTCACTTATATCTTTCAGAGCATGGTGGTAGTTTTATTTTGAAGAAATAGATGAACTCTCATGCTTCACTTATATTATTTTGAGAGTCTAAAATAGCATGGTAATTTGCTTAAAATCCTAATATGCTAGGTATTCAAGAATAATAAAATTCTCTTATGAGTGTGTTGAATACTATGAGAAGTTTGATACTTGATAATTGTTTTGAGATATGGAGATGGTGATATTAGAGTCATGCTAGTTGAGTGGTTATGAATTTGAGAGATACTTGTGTTGAAGTTTGTGGTTCCCGTAGCATGCACGTATGGTGAACCGTTATGTAACAAAGTCGGAGCATGAGGTGTTTATTGATTGTCCTCCTTATGAGTGGCGTCGGGGACGAGCAATGGTCTTTTCCTACCAATCTATCCCCCTAGGAGCATGCGCGTAATACTTTGCTTTCATAACTTGTAGATTTTTGCAATAAGTATATGAGTTCTTTATGACTAATGTTGAGTCCATGGATTATGCGCACTCTCACCCTTCCACCTTTGCTAGCCTCTCTAATACCACGCACCTTTCGCCGGTATCATAAACCCACCATTTACCTTCCTCAAAACAGCCACCATACCTACCTATTATGGCATTTCCATAGCCATTCCGAGATATATTGCCATGCAACTTTCCACCATCCAGTTTATCATGACACATTCATCATTGTCATATTGCTTAGCATGATCATGTAGTTGACATAGTATTCGTGGCAAAGCCACCGTTCATAATTTTTCATACTTGTCAATCTTGATTCATTGCATATCACGGTACACCGCCGGAGGCATTCGTATAGAGTCATATCTTGTTCTAAGTATCGAGTTGTATTATTGGGTTGTAAATAAATAGAAGTGTGATGATCATCATTCAATAGAGCATTGTCCCAAAAAAAAGAAAGGCCATAAAAAAGGGAAGGCCAAATAAAAAAATAGAGGCCAAATAAAAAAATATAAAATAAAAGGGACAATGCTACTATCCTTTTTTCCACACTTGTGCTTCAAAGTAGCACCATGATATAGCGAGTCTCATATATTGTGCTTCAAAGTAGCACCATGTTCTTCATATAGAGAGTCTCATATGTTGTCACTTTCATATACTAGTGGGAATTTTACATTATAGAACTTGGCTTGTATATTCCAATGATGGGCCTCCTCAAGTTCCCTAGGTCTTCGTGAGCAAGCAAGTTGGATGCACACCCACTAGTTTCTTTTGTTGAGCTTTCATACATTTATAGCTCTAGTGCATCCGTTGCATGACAATCCCTACTCACTCACATTGATATCTATTGATGGGCATCTCCATAGCCCGTTGATACGCCTAGTTGATGTGAGACTATCTTCTCCCTTTTTGTCTTCTCCACAACCACCATTCTATTCCACCCATAGTGCTATGTCCATGGCTCACGCTCATGTATTGCGTGAAGATTGAAAAAGTTTGAGAGCATCAAAAGTATGAAACAATTGCTTGGCTTGTCATCGGGGTTGTGCATGATTTAAATATTTTGTGGGGTGAAGATAGAGCATAGCTAGACTATATGATTTTGTAGGGATAACTTTCTTTGGCCATGTTATTTTGAGAAGACATGATTGCTTAGTTAGTATGCTTAAAGTATTATCATTTTTATGTCAATATGAACTTTTGTCTTGAATCTTATGGATCTGAATATTCATATCACAAGTAAGAAGAATTAAATTGAAATTATGCCAACTAGCATTCCACATCAATTTTTTTATCATTTATCTACTCGAGGACGAGCAGGAATTAAGCTTGGGGATGCTTGATACGTCTCCAATGTATCTATAATTTTTTATTGCTCCATGCTATATTATCTACTATTTTGGGCAATATTGGGCTTTATTATCCACTTTTATATTATTTTTGGGACTAACCTATTAACCGGAGGCCCAGCCCAGATTTGCTGTTTTATGCCTATTTAAGTGTTTTGAAGAAAAGGAATATCAGACGGAGTCGAAACGGAACGAAATCAACTGGAGAAGTTATTTTTGGAAGGAAACACACCTGATGGACTTGAACCTCACGTCAGAAGATACGGGAGCTGCCCACGAGGGTCGGGGGCGCGCCCCCTGCCTCGTGGGGCCCCCGTGGCTCCCCTGACGTGCTTCTTGTGCCTATATAACTCCATATACCCTAAAACTTCCAGAACGCATAATAGATCGGGAGTTCTGCCACCAGAAGCCTCCGTAGCCACCAAAAGTCAATCGGGACCCTGTTCCGGCACCCTGCCGGAGGGGGGAACCCTCACCGGTGGCCATCTTCATCATCCCGGTGCTCTCCATGACGAGGAGGGAGTAGTTCTCCCACGGGCTGAGGGTATGTACCAGTAGCTATGTGTTTGATCTCTCTCTCTCGTGTTCTTGAGATGATACGATCTTGATGTATCACGAGCTTTGCTATTATAGTTGGATCTTATGTTTCTCCTCCCCCTCTTCTCTCTTGTAATGAATTGAGTTTCCCCTTTGAAGTAATCTTATCGGATTGAGTCTTTAAAGATTTGAGAACACTTGATGTATGTCTTGCCGTGGATATCTGTGGTGACAATAGGATACCGCGTGCCACTTGATGTATGTTTTGGTGACCAACTTGCGGGTTCCACCCATGAACCTATGCATAGGGGTTGGCACACGTTTTCGTCGTGATTCTCCGGTAGAACTTTGGGGCACTCTTTGAGGTCCTTTGTGTTGGTTGAATAGATGAATCTGAGATTGTGTGACGCATATCGTATAATCATACCCACAGATACTTGATGTGACATTGGAGTATCTAGGTGACATTAGGGTTTTGGTTGATTTGTGTCTTAAGGTGTTACTCTAGTACGAACTCTAGGGCTGTTTGTGACACTTATAGGAATAGCCCAACGGATTGATTGGAAAGAATAACTTTGAGGTGGTTTCGTACCCTACCATAATCTCTTCGTCCGTTCTCCGCTATTAGTGACTTTGGAGTGACTCTTTGTTGCATGTTGAGGAATAGTTATGTGATCCAATTATGTTAGTATTGTTAAGGGAACTTACACTAGCGAAAGTATGAACCCTAGGCCTTGTTTCAACACATTGCAATACCGTTTGCGCTCACTTTTATCACTTGCTACCTTGCTGTTTTTATTATTTCAGATTACAAAAACTATTATCTACTATCCATATTGCACTTGTATCACCATCTCTTCGCCGAACTAGTGCACATATACAATTTACCATTGTATTGGGTGTGTTGGGGACACAAGAGACTCTTTGTTATTTGGTTGCAGGGTTGCTTGAGAGAGACCATCTTCATCCTACGCCTCCTACGGATTGATAAACCTTAGGTCATCCACTTGAGGGAAATTTGCTACTGTCCTACAAACCTGTGCACTTGCAGGCCCAACAACGTCTACAAGAAGAAGGTTGTGTAGTAGACATCAGCGGCCTGCCCTGGCCGGCCCTCCTCTTCTCCCTTAGGGCCCATGTAGGCCTGTCGGGGGAAACTGATCCTCGAACACCTATGGGGCCGGCGGACCGGGCCCCTTTCGGTTCGGTGGGGGACGGAGATCGCACGAAGAGCAAATCGAGGCGAAGCACACGAGCAGTTTACCCAGCTTCGGAGCTCTCCGGAGAGATAACACTCCTATTGCTGCTTGTCTGATTAACTGGTGTTCTTGCTAGTGAGAGCTAAGGGTTTCCTGGCGTTGGAGTGAGTCGAGCCTTTCCCACTGTCCGAACCCCCTCTACGTTGCGCATGGGCCTCCTTTTATACGCTAAAGGGGTCACCGACAAGTGGCAACACAGAGGAGGGTACAAACGTAAAAAGCGAGGTAGTTGATACAGTTACTTGTACAATGCGCCCTACCTAACCCTGACGGCAGGGGACAAGGGCATTAAATGCCCGTCTGAGTCGCCCAAACAGTGCAGAAAAGGACCGTTAGGGGCGCCACCGTTCGCCATGATGGCGATCTTGTCAGCTTCGCATGCCACCGCGCACCGCTGGCTGCACAGCCTCCCGCCACGCGCGCCTGGAGAGGCCCCCAGAGCGACACGTTGGTGGATGCGCTGGAGCGTGGGCACAGAGTGGCCGCCTGCCGCGGCAAGCGCCTTGCCGCTGTTGTTATCTTGTCGGGTCCGGAAGCTTGTCGCTCACCGGGCCTCGAGGTATCTTGTTTGGTCTTCCCGGCAAGCTCCTCTTGCCGGGGCCTTGTTGCCTTGCCAGAGCGCGTGGCGCGTCGCGGCAAGTTCCTTGGAGTGCCTTGGTTGGCCTTCCCGGCAAGCTCCTTTTGCCGGGGCCTTGTCTCCTGAGCTTAAATATTTTGTTCTTGAATGGCTCCAAGGGAACCATGGAGGATGTTGGCGTTCGCCCGGCAAGCCTTGCCGCGAGGTGCTGCAACTGCCCGTGCACAAGTTTGGGTACTAGGATACCCCTATTCTAGTACGCCGACAGGAGCCCCCGGGCCTGGGCCAGACATGGTGCCGAGCGCTGTTGGGCCAGGCCCAAGACAGGGCACGGGCACACGCGGGCTGGGCCACGCCGAATCTCGCTCCGTATCCACCGCGCTCTCCCATAACGGCACGCGTTGAATGCGGCGTCGTGGGAGAGATCGTGGGAGGTTGTTTATTCTGAAGGGCGAAACGTCCGCCCCGTCCCTCTTTATAAGCAGAGGAAACAGGGGCAGTTCGTTCCCCCTCGCTAGTTGCTAGTTCTCCATCTTCACGAACCTCCGCCGCTCCCCCCCTTCTTCTCGAAGCCGAGAGAGCAGCGCTCCGCCCCCCATTGCCACCAGCATCACCATGCCGTCGACCTCCCTCACCACCTCCGCCATGGCCTCGAAAGCCGACAAGGGAAAGGGCGTGAAGTCGGCCGAGGCGCAGCGGCTCGCGGCGCTGCGGAAGGAGCGGGCGATCTTCTCCCCTCAGCTCGGCGTGCAGGAGCTGAGGGAGTACTTCTACCTCTTCTGGGCAACGGAGACGCGTGCGCATCTGCGCACGAGGGTACTCCCGGCCGCTGCTTCGGAGCTGGCTCCAACCGGGTACCCATTCTTCGCGCTATTCTTCTATTGCGGGCTCTGCCCGCCCTTCTCGGAGTTCTTCTGTGATATTATGAACACATATGGCTTCCGCCTCCTCGACTTCACCCCCAACGCTGTCCTGACCATGGCAGTTTTCGCACATTTGTGCGAAAACTTTGTTGGACTCCACCCTAGTGTTGCCCTTTTCCGCCACTACTTCATACCTCGGGTAGAGAGAGGAGAGCCGCTTGCCGGAGGGATTGCTTGGATCTCGAGAGTCGGCAAGAAGGAGGCGTACTTGGAGGGTGAGCTCCGCAGCAAGTGGGATGAGTGGAGAGCGGAGTGGTGCTGGATTGTCGAGGAGAATCCGCAGCCCTTCACCGCCGTGCGCCAAACTCCAATAGTGCGCGGCAATGACTGGAGCAACGTGGCCCCGGAAGACGAGAGGCTGAAGATCGCCATCACTAGGATTCTTTGCCTCAGGCTTGCCGGGCTCACTGTAGGTGCTGTCGGGGCAGATTTCCTCCGCCGCCGCATTGCCCCCCTGCAGGAGAGGGGGAGGCCCGCCTGGGAGTTCAAGAACTCGGCGGACATCCTGAGGCTGCGGCCGGGCCTCAACTACAACTTCACCGTCTTGGAGCTGGATGCAATGCTCCTGAAGTTGTTCAAACGCGACCCCCAGCACCCATTCATGCTGCCGAGGGGCATTGTTCCACTGTGCAACAATTCTTCGCTTGACCGGACCCGCGCCATGATGCCGTTGTGCGATTCACATGGAATCGTTCCAACTTGGCGAGAGCCTGCGGATGACGTTGTGCAAGCGTTCTTCGACAACTTGGAGGAGGTGCCGGTCCACGCTGACGAGCAGAAGAGCCTCACCCGTGACACCACCGACAAGGAGCTGCAGCGCATCGCCACTAGGGCGGAAGAGGTTGTGGCCGCAGCTGCCGCGGGCGCGTTTGGGTTCACTGTGGAGGAGGCGGAGGCTGCGGAGGCGGCAAACCTTGCCGAGCGCGCGGAGTTTATGGGCGAGGAGGAGCCTGCCGGTTCCGAAGCTGAGCCGAGCGAGGCCGGCGAGGAGGAGCCCGAGCCTTCAGAAATCTTGCCGCAGATGGAGCCCCCGGCCCCGCCAAGAAGGAGCCTTCGCAGGGTCGGGGACGCAGCGGGGCGGCAGCCGGCTCAACAGCCGCCGAGCCGTGCGACGCGCTCTACCACGGCAAGCAATGTTGCCGCGGAAGTGCCTCACGCAACAGCGGCAACTGGAGCGGGATCTTCCCGGGCCACCGCCACCGCCCCCACCAAGCGGGCAAGGGATCCTACTCCTCCGCCTCGCCGCACCGGAGGGCCGGACTTCGATCTTTCCGCGCTCAGCTCCGACGAGGAGGAAGAAGAGTAAGTTTCTTTGGTGCTCTTGTAGTTCTTCAATCTTGCTGTTTATATCTTGTCTCTGGCTTGCTCCAATCTGGACTCCTTTCTTTTCAGGACGCTGGCCCAGAGAGCGGCGAAGAGGGCCAAGGCCGCGGTGATTTTCATCGATGATGACCCCACCGTGTCAGCAGGAGGTGGGTCCGAGACCACCTTGACGGACCCGGCGATCACTCCTCACAGCAGCCCCCGGCGCAGCCCCCAGCGTAAGTTCATAGTTTAGCCTTCTGCTGCCGGGCGCGCTTGAGTGCTTTTTCCTTTGTTGATATCTTGCTTGTTGATTTGTGCAGGAGCAGAGCAGTCACATCAGGAACGCCCGGAAGCTGGTCCCGAAGTGCCACCTGCTTCGACTGCGCCGCCAAGGGAGGAGTCCCCGGCAAGGAAGTGCTCTCCGGCAAGGGGGAACTCTCCGGCAAGGGACGGCACTGTTGATCCTACGGCAACCGAGGCCGCAACTGCAGATCTTGGCACAGGTAATCCACTTGCCCAGAAACTTTCCCTTGGGTTCTTCTTCTTCTGATTTTCTTCCCTTGGATTTTGGATTGATTTTTGCCCCTTCTTCGTTCTTCAGACCCATCTGCGGCTGAGCCAATGGAGACAGAGGGCGCCGGTGAGGAAGGGACCGGTGCTGATGAGGCCGCCGGCAAGGAGGCCGCCAGGGCTGCCACTGCAGAAGCCGGCGAGGGGTCGGGCGATCGCACTGACGACCCTGAGGCCGCAGGAGCGCCAGGCGCTGCACCGACCGCCGATCCCTCTGCCGCTTCTGCGGAGCCGGGCTCCGAGGAGCCCCAGCCCGGCGCCTACTTGAAGGCCGGCGACGGTATCTTCATCAAGCTACCCTGGGCGTCGAGCTCCAGGGCGCCGGTCGAGGGGGAGACTTTTGATGAGGAGGTGCTTGCCTCCGCCGGACTGTCGTTGGTTGACGCGCCCGGCAGCAGCAGTGGCAAGCCTAAGGAGGAGCAGCTGCTGCGGAAGCTGCTGTCACTCTACCGCGCCCGGCAAGCCAAGCTGGCTTCCCAGGAAGCGCTTGTTGCGAAGGCGGGAGTTGACATGGAGAAGCGCGCGGAGGAGCTCCGGGGCCACAATCAAGAAGCTCTCCGGTCCCTGGCGCAGGAGCGGGAGCGACTCGACGAGGAGCGCACGGCCTTCCTTCTCGAGAAGGCCGAAGCTGAGAAGGAGCAAAGGCTGGCCGCCGAGAAGGAGTCCGCGCGGGAAGGTGAACTAGTGCAGCGAAAGGCCAACCTCGACAGCTACGAGGAAGAGCTCGCCGAGCGCGAGCAAGCACTTGGCGGGGCGCTCAAGGAGGCAAAGGACGCTGCGGCAATTGCAGAGGCCGCCAAGAAAGGGCTGGAGGAGAAGGTGGCGCAGCTAGAGGCCGACATTGGAAAGAGCGGCGAGGAGCTTGCCGCGCTCAAGCGTGAGCGTGAGAAGGATGCTGCCGCCCACGGTGAGCTGCAAGGTCTTCTCGCTGAGAGGGGCAAGGAACTCAACGCCGCCAAGGATTCCAAAGCAGACCTGAAGTTGAAGCTGGCCACGCTGACGCAGACGCTGGAGGCCGCCAAGGAGCGGGAGAAGACCCTGTCGGAGAAGGTCAAGGCTGATGCGGCGCCGCTGGAGAGCATTGCAGTTACCCAGAACTCGTTCAGAGACACTATGGAGCACTGGACCGAGGGTCTGGTGAACATTGCCGCAGCCATCAACGAGGAGCTGGCGCAGCTGGGGATGGAGGACTTTGGGTATCCTTCCGACGAGAGTCTTCAACCCAGCGCCAAGCTCAGCTTGTTCTTCAAGGGCGTGGCGATGGCACTCCAGCGGCTCCGGGAGAGGATCCCAAAGCAGCTGGCCGACGAGTCGCGCAAAATCTGCGCCGGGGTTCTCCAGAAGGTGCTGATGAAGGTGGCCTTCCGCAATCCAGGCCTCAGCTTCACCAACGTCGTCAGGTCCTTGCCGCCTGACGCCGATCTGGATGCACTCAAGGCCCTTGTCGCACCCATTGTGGACAAGGTGAGCGAGATCAAGAGGGTCGAGGGCGGACGTGTAGACTAGGCCGTCCATTTCTTCTTTTTCCCTTGCCGCTGCTAATCATGTTATGAAAACATTCTGTTAGAGCTGCGACAAGTTATCTTGTAATATAACTTTATTTCTGTTATCAATTGCTATGTTATTTCCTCTACTAGATTTCTTCCTTTGTATGTTTTTACCCTACGCTTCTAGGGAACTTGTTGGTGCAGGCACCCGAGCCGCGAGCGCTGAGTGCGGAACTTCAGCAGCCTGCTGGCGGCGCTGCTTCCGACAAGAAACCTTGTCGCGACTAGATGCAGCACACTTAAGCTGTTGAGCAGACTCGAAACAAAGTAAGGGCGCAACTAGCCATGAGTTGGTTCCTCCGTGCACAGGTTTTCCATACAAAGCAGGGTCGTTCGAGGAAGATAACTCAAAAATTTAAAAACTGATTGCTCAAACTTTGGCAACTTAGCTTTTCTGTCGTTTACTTCCCGGCAAGGCAAGACTTTGCTTGAACGACGCCTGGTCCATACCACAATCTTCTCCTTCCCCCCCGGCAAACTTGTGTGCGAGAGAACCTTCTTTTCCTTTGAAAAAGAAGAAAGAAGAGAAAATAATAATATGGAGCTCTTCGGCTCATTACTGCTTACTGTATATAGGTGCTGCACAAAGTGTCAGATAACACATGCAAGAAAGAAAGTAATGCATGAAATGGACAAGTTGTGCGGAGCACATGGGGTTCTTTTTATGCACGGGATCTGCGCCCGGCTTTGTACAAAGGATTACATGCAACAGCGGCAAGATTTGTACAAAAGGTGGTTGCCGGAACGGGGTTCCGGCAACCGCGCCCTACGGGAAAAACTTACGAAGATGTTCTATGTTCCAGGAGTTGCTCACCGGAATGCCATCTTCGGTCTCAAGGCGGACAGCGCCAGGCCTTGTGACTCGTCTCACCTGATAAGGGCCTTCCCACTTCGGCGTCAACTTGTTGGAATTCTTGGCGGATTGAACGCGCCGAAGAACAAGGTCGCCTTCCTCGAAGCTTCTGGCCTTAACTTTGCGGCTATGGTAGCGGTGCAAAGCTTGCTGGTATCGAGCAGCTCGTACAGCAGCCTGAAGACGATCTTCCTCAAGGAGCAGCGCGTCGTCTTGTCGCAGCTGCTCTTGCTCAAGCTCATCATAAGCGAGCACTCGAGGCGATCCGTATACGAGTTCCGTGGGGAGAACTGCCTCTGCTCCGTAGACTAGAGCGAAAGGTGTCTGGCCAGTGGCTCGATTTGGCGTCGTTCTGATCGACCAAAGAACCACCGGCAGCTCCTCGATCCAGTTTCTTCCGCACTTGCGCAGCCTGTCGAAAGTTCTGGTCTTGAGCCCGCGCAGCACTTCGGCATTTGCCCTCTCTGCTTGACCGTTGCTTCTCAGATGAGCAACAGAAGCGAAGCAGACCTTGGCGCCAAGGTCTTGGACGTACTGCATGAAGGTGCGGCTCGTGAATTGCGTGCCGTTGTCGGTGATGATCCTATTAGGGATCCCGAAACGGCAAACAATTGACCTGAAGAACTTGACTGCTGACTGTGCTGTCACCTTCCTCACTGGCTGCACTTCCGGCCACTTTGTGAACTTGTTGATTGCGACGTACAAGTACTCAAAGCCCCCGACAACTCGGGGGAAGGGGACGAGGATATCGAGCCCCCAGACCGAAAATGGCCAGGATAAAGGGATCGTCTGGAGAGCTTGAGCTGGCTGGTGTATCTATTTGGAGTGGAACTGGCACGCTTCACACTTGGTTACTTGTGCAGTTGCATCCTGGAGGGCTGTCGGCCAAAAGAAGCCTTGCCGGAAAGCTTTGCCGGCAAGTGCCCTTGCGCCTATGTGGTGGCCACATATGCCTCCATGTATCTCTGCCAACAACTTTTGTCCATCTTCCCGGCAAATACACTTCAATTTCACACCGTTGAGTCTTCTTCTGTACAGTATGCTATCGACAAACTGGTACATACTTGACTGCCGGGCTACTCTTTCTGCTTCTTCTTGCTCTTCGGGAAGTTCTCCTGTCTGAAGGAAATGGACAATCTGCTGTGCCCATGCTGGAGCTTGTGGCTCGACAACAAGGACTAAAGGCACATCTGCTGCTGCGGGAACATCCGCTTCTACGGCAAGGACTTGCGGCCCTGCCGGAGCTTGATGTTCCCCGGCAAGCTTGCCGGAGCAAAACTTGTCGGGAGCGTTTGCTTCAACGGAACAAACCATAAGGTTTATCGGAGCAGACTGCCCCTCAGCATCCTTGGTGTTGATCTTGGGGACTTTCTTGGCGGCGGCTTCGGGGAGCTCTGCCGGAAAGTAGTCACCAGAAACCAACTTCCTCTTCTTGCTTTGTCCAGTTGAGGGCGCTACGGATGGTTGAGTCAACTTGAGCACAAAGATCCCTGGTTCCACAGGTAACTTTAGTGCGGCGCACTTTGACAGGCCATCAGCAATGTCATTCTGAGCTCTCGGGATATGTTCCATCTGTAGGCCGTCAAAGTGCTCTTCTAGCTTCCTCACTTCATCAACATATGCTTCCATCAATGGACTCTAGTAGTTCTTGTTCACTTGGCGGACGACAAGCTGTGAGTCACCCCTGACAATGAGCTTCTTGATCCCAAGGTCTGCTGCGATTCTGAGTCCGGCAAGCAATCCTTCATACTCTACAGTATTGTTGGTTGCTTGCTCCTTGGGAAAGTTCATCTGGACTACGTACTTGAGGTGCTCTCCGGTGGGTGCGACAAGCAGCACGCCCGCACCAGCGCCTTGCAGCGAAAAGGCACCATCAAAGTACATCAGCCACTCTCTGCTTGCCTCTTTGACGGGGATGCTCGTCTCTGGAATTACTTCATCTGGGGTTGGCGTCCACTCTGCTATGAACTCTGCCAATGCTCTGCTTTGGATTGTTGAAGTGTTCTCAAACTTGAGGCCAAAGCTTGACAGTTCCAGCGCCCACTCGACAATCCTGCCTGTTGCTTCTGGATTTTGCAGTATCCTCTTTAGCGGAAAGCGAGTGACGACTGTGATTTCATGTGCTCGGAAGTAATGGCGCAGCTTTCTCGAGGCCATGAGGAGGCCGAAAAGCAACTTCTGCACACCAGAGTACCTTGATCTAGCCCCCTGCAGAAGGGAACTGACAAAGTAAACTGGACGCTGCACCATTCTCTTCTGCAGCTTATCATGCTCCTGCGCAGATCCATCTTTGTCGGGACCAGAGCTTGTCGGCGAAGCCTCCTGCTTGTCGCTGGATGCATCTGCCGTGGTTGCTGGCTCATCATCTGCCTCTCTTTCCGCCACTAACGCAGCACTAACCACTTGATTGGTTGCCGCTATATACAGCAGCAACTTCTCTTGTGGCTTAGGTGCGACAAGTGTTGGAGTGGAGGACAAGTATCTCTTCAAGTCCTGCGGCGCAGCCTCCGCCTCCGGAGTCCATTTCATTGGACCTGCCTTTTTCAAAATTTTGAAAAATCGCAGGGCGCGCTCAGCAGATCTAGAGATAAACCTGCTGAGAGCAGCCACGCAACCGGCAAGCCTTCGTACATCCTTGACGCGCTTTGGTGCTTCGATCTGCTCAATGGCCTTGATCTTGTCGGGATTGGCTTCAATTCCCCGCTGAGACACGAAGAACCCGAGAAGCTTGCCGGAAGGGACTCCAAACACGCACTTCTCGGGGTTAAGCTTGAGGTTGATCTTGCACAGATTTGCGAATGTCTCATCTAAATCTTGAATCAGGGTCGCCCTGTTCTTGCTCTTGACCACTATGTCATCCATGTAAGCTTCCACATTTCTGTGCATTTGCGGCTCAAAAGCATGGTGGACTACCCTTGCGAATGTTCAACCAGCATTCTTCAAACCGAAAGGCATCCGTACGAAGCAGTACGTGCCACACGGGGTGATAAATGCGGTTTTCTCTTCATCCTCTTCTGCCATGAAGATCTGATGGTATCCTGAGTATGCATCAAGAAATGAAAGCAAATCACATCCGGCTGTGGAGTCAACAATCTGGTCAATGCGCGGCAAGGGAAATGGGTCTTTGGGACAAGCTTTATTAACATCAGTGAAGTCAATACAAAGTCTCCATTTCCCGTTAGCCTTGCGCACAACAACAGGATTGGCCAACCACGTGGGATGGAGCACTCCTCTGACAAGGCCTGCTGCTTCCAACTTCTTGATTTCTTCTGCGATGAATTCTTGGCACTCCACTGCCTGCTTCCTGACTCTCTGCTTGACGGTCCGCGCATGAGGACAGACGGCAAGGTGATGCTCAATTACTTTCCTGGGAACACCGGGGATATCATACGGTTGCCATGCAAACACGTCGACATTCGCCCGCAGGAAAGCAATGAGCGCGCTTTCCTATTTGGGGTCAAGAGTGGCGCTGATGGTGAAGGTACCACCAGCGCCATCCTCCTTGGCGGACACCTTCTTGGTCTCAGGTGGAGCTGCCATTGCCTTCTTACACTTGCCGGTGGAGCTCGATGGTGCGTCCTCGCGGTAGCGCAGCACTCCGAAGAGGTGCGCTTGCCGGAGTGGGCATCAGAGCTCTTGCCGGGCTTGATCTTCTTCTCCCCCCCGGGAGTTTCAGTGGCAAGTGTCTTGCGTTCTGCCGCGGCTGCTGCTTCCCGGTAGATCTTGTCGGCACAGATAAGAGCATCCTTCTTGTCGCCAGGGACAGAGATGACACTTATCGGGCCTGGCATTTTCAGTACGTTGTACGCATAGTGAGAGGCTGCCATGAACTTGGCGAGTGCCGGGCGGCCAAGGATTCCATTGTAAGGTAATGGAAAGTCGGCCACATCAAATGTGACCCTCTCAGTCCTGAAGTTTAGTTCGCTGCCAAATATTACCGGCAACGTGATCTTTCCCTTCGGCTTGCTCCTTCCCGGGTTGATTCCTTGAAATGTACCGGTCTCTTCGAGCTCGCTGTCGGGGATCTGGAGTTTCTGGAGCACCGCGGAGGAGATCAGGTTCAAGCCGGCCCCGCCATCAACTAGCATCTTAGTGACCTTGAGGTTGCGGATTGTTGGTGAAACCAACATCGGCAAGCACCCGACCGCAGTTATGCGATCCGGGTGGTCCTCAATATCAAAGATGATAGCCGTGCTGGACCATTTCAGAGGCTTGCGTGACTCGACGGGTGGTTCTGCTACATTAACTTCCCGCACCCACTGCTTGAGCTGACGGTGCGAGCTATGCAGAGAAGCACCACCGTCAACGCACAGGACCTCTGTGGCTTTCTGGAACTCCTGCTCATCAGTCTCCTCGTCATCCATGTCTTCATCGTCGTTGTCATCTTCATCTTTGTCGCGGCCGCGGGGAGGTCTGTCTCCTTGCCGCTGCTTGGCCTTGCCGCGGCGTCCTCCTCGGCCGGGACGTTTCTTGTCGGATCCCCCAGCATCTTCCTGGGCCTTCTCCTTGTCGCGCCGCTCGTATTCAGATTTCTGTTGCTCAACAAGCTGCTCGACTTTCTTACAGTTCTGGAGATCATGGCCCTTGGTGCGGTGGATCTTGCAATATTGCTTGTTGGTGCCGTCCTGCTTGTCGGCGACTGCCACCTCCGCGGCAACCTCCTTGCCGGAGTCACCAGCTTTGGCTTCCTTGGCGCCACCACCGTTGTCGGACTGCTCAACAACTAGCACCTCTTTGCCTTTCCTCCTTCTGTTGTTCCGCCGCCGGTTTTTCCTTGGCGGGGTAGCATCCTCACTGTCAGATTCTCCCGCTCCTAC
Source organism: Triticum dicoccoides (assembly GCF_002162155.2). NCBI lineage: Eukaryota > Viridiplantae > Streptophyta > Magnoliopsida > Poales > Poaceae > Triticum > Triticum dicoccoides. The sequence continues at coordinate 64,451,797 of NC_041380.1, read as the reverse complement.
ATTCTCTCCGGGGAGTCTCCTCCCTTCCTCGGCACGTGCACACTTGTCGGCCAATGCATATAACTCACTGACGTCCCTGATCTTGCACATCGCCATTTCCTCCCGCATCCTGTGGTTCCGCACGTTCTGATGGAACGCGCTGATCACCGCGGCAGGGTGGACGTCTGGGATGTTGTGCTGCACACTGCTGAATCTCTGAATGTACTTGCGCAGGGGCTCTCCTTCCTTCTGGGCGAGCAGATGAAGGTCACTCTCCTGGCCATGAGGCTTGTGTCCGCCTGTGAAGGCACCGACGAACTGATGGCACAGATCAGCCCAAGAGGATATTGAGTTGTCCGGCAAGTGCATGAGCCAAGATCTGACGTTGGGCTTGAGCACCAGCGGGAAGTAGTTGGCAAGGATCTTGTCATCCCATCCCCCGGCAGCCTGCACCGCGATGGTGTAGATGCTGAGGAACTCTGACGGATGCGTCTTGCCGTCGTACTTCTCCGGTACGTCTGGCTTGAAGTTTTTCGTGCTGGGCCACTGGACTTGCCGCAGCTCACGAGTGAGCGCAGGGCAACCTACCGCGTACGGCAGATCGCCTGGTTCCCCTGGCGCATGCATGTTATCAGAGGGCCCAGCACGCTTGTCGGATTGACATCGCGCTTCTCTTCGGCGCTCGATGCGAGTTCGAGCGTCTTCTTGTTGCCGATCATGAAGGACTTGGCGCTGATCGCGATGAGCTCATGGTTCCGACGATGCAGTGGAGTCGCTGTCGAGGCGGATCCGGCGAGTCGGCGATCTTGGTCTTCGGGGCGGTGATTGCATGGTAGTTGCACCTCCACCCGTTTCGTCGTCACCGGCTCGCGCCCGGCACCCCTGCCACGGCTATGACGCGCTCGGCCGCCGTGGAGTGTCGCCGTTGGCGTAGCCGATGAGACTCTGAATCGTGGCCCTCCATTCGTCGATGTTGTCCGACGTCGGAGGGTAATCTAGGAGAAGTTGAGCTCGCGCCAAAGCTTCTGCTGGAGTGGTGGGTGGCATTGGCGGACGACGCAAGGAGCGGGACGTGCTCGAACTTCTAACTATGTTAGAAGGAGCAGTATCCCGTCCAGGCGACCGTGCCCCGCTCGTGCCAACATGCTGGCGTGCATGCTGGTCTTGAGCGCCCCGAGATCCACCAGCTTGGTCTTGGCCTATCACACGTATGGCATTGCGAGTGCCATGACGCTGTTGATCTTGCGCCTCCTGAGAGTGGCGCGGAACATGTACAGTCGCCGAGGCTTGTGCAGCCTTGTCTTTGGACCTGGCGGCATCATGAGCTTCCTCGTCGACGTCCATTCTTCCGCCGGCGTCCATTCCACCACCCGTTCGCTCCAACGGTGGAGGAAGTGACGTGGACGGAGCGGCTGCCGCCGAAGTCTTCTTCTTCGGTGGCATGTTGATGAAGGGAATGAAGATCTAGCCCGTGTGAACGCCAGATCAGGTTCACACAATCTCGACGCCCCCTACCTGGCGCGCCAAAGATGTCGGGGGAAACTGATCCTCGAACACCTATGGGGCCGGTGGACCGGGCCCCTTTCGGTTCGGCGGGGGGCGGAGATAGCACGAAGAGCAGATCGAGGCGAAGCACACGAGCAGTTTACCCAGCTTCGGAGCTCTCCGGAGAGATAACACTCCTACTGCTGCTTGTCTGATTAACTGGTGTTCTTGCTCGTGAGAGCTAAGGGTTTCCTGGCGTCGGAGTGAGTCGAGCCTTTCCCACTGTCCGAACCCCCTCTACGTTGCGCATGGGCCTCCTTTTATACGCTAAAGGGGTCACCGACAGGAGGCAACGCAGAGGAGGGTATAAACGTAAAAAGCGAGGTAGTTGATACAGTTACTTGTACAGTGCGCCCTACCTAACCCTGACGGCAGGGGACAAGGGCATTAAATGCCTGTCTGAGTCGCCCAAATAATGCAGAAAAGGACCGTTAGGGGCGCCACCGTTCGCCACGATGGCGATCTTGTCAGCTTCGCATGCCACCGCGCACCGCTGGCTGCACAACCTCCCGCCATGCGCGCCTGGAGAGGCCCCCAGAGTGACACGTTGGTGGATGCGCTGGAGCGTGGGCACAGAGTGGCCGCCTGCCGCGGCAAGTGCCTTGCCGCTGTTGTTATCTTGTCGGGTCCGGAAGCTTGTCGCTCACCGGGCCTCGAGGTACCTTGTTTGGTCTTCTCGGCAAGCTCCTCTTGCCGGGGCCTTGTTGCCTTGCCGGAGCGCGTGGCGCCTCGCGGCAAGTTCCTTGGAGTGCCTTGGTTGGCCTTCCCGGCAAGCTCCTCTTGCCGGGGCCTTGTCTCCTGAGCTTAAATATTTTGTTCTTGAATGGCTCCAAGGGAACCATGGAGGATCTTGGTGTTCGCCCGGCAAGCCTTGCCGCGGGGTGCTGCAACTGCCCGTGCACAAGTTCGGGGTACTAGGATACCCCTATTCTAGTACGCCGACAAGGCCCAATAACCCCCGGGGGGTTCCGGTAACCCCCCGGTACTCCGATAAAATCCCGATTTCACCCGGAACGTTTCCGATATCCAAATATAGGCTTCCAATATATCAATCTTTATGTCTCGACCATTTCGAGACTCATCGTCATGTCTGTGATCACATCCGGGGACACCGAACAACCTTCGGTTCATCAAAACACAAAAACCCTAATTACGATCGTCACCGAACTTTAAGCGTGCGGACCCTACGGGTTCGAGAACTATGTACACATGACCGAGACACGTCTCTGGTCAATAACCAATGGCGGAACCTGGATGCTCATATTGGCTCCTACATATTCTACGAAGATCTTTATCGGCCAGACCGCATAACAATATACGTTGTTCCCTTTGTCATCGGTAGGTTACTTGCCCGAGATTTGATCATCGGTATCTCAATACCTAGTTCAATCTCGTTACCAGCAAGTCTCTTTACTCGTTCCGTAATACATCATCCCGCAACTAACTTATTAGTTGCAATGCTTGCAGGCTTGAGTGATGTGCATTACCGAGAGGGCCCAGAGATACCTCTCCGACAATCGGAGTGAAAAATCCTAATCTCGAAATATGCCAACCCAACAAATACCTTCGGAGACACCTATAGAGCACCTTTATAATCACCCAGTTACGTTGTGACGTTTGGTAGCACACAAAGTGTTCCTTCGGTAAACGGGAGTTGCATAATCTCATAGTCATAGGAACATATATAAGTTATGAAGAAAGCAATAGCAACAAAATAAACGATCAAGTGCTAAGGTAATGGAATGGGTCAAGTCAATCACATCATTCTCTAATGATGTGATCCCGTTAATCAAATGACAACTCATGTCTATGGCTAGGAAACTTAACCATCTTTGATTCAACGAGCTGAAGGAAATATGCCCTAGAGGCAATAATAAAGTTATTATTTTATTTCCTTATATCATGATAAATGTTTATTATTCATGATAGAATTGTATTAACCGGAAACATAATACTTGTGTGAATACATAGACAAACTAAACGTCACTAGTGTGCCTCTACTTGACTAGCTCGTTAATCAAAGATGGTTATGTTTCCTAACCATAGACATGTGTTGTCATTTGATTAACAGGATCACATCATTAGGAGAATGATGTGATTGACATGACCCATTCCATTAGCTTAGCACCCGATCGTTTAGTATGTTGCTATTGCTTTCTTCATGACTTATACATGTTCCTATGACTATGAGATTATGCAACTCCCGTTTGTCGGAGGAACACTTTGTGTGCTACCAAATGTCACAACATAACTGGGTGATTATAAAGGAGCTCTACATGTGTCTCCAAAGGTACATGTTGGGTTGGCCTATTTCGAGATTAGGATTTGTCACTCCGATTGTCGGAGAGGTATCTCTGGGCCCTCTCGGTAATGCACATCACATAAGCCTTGCAAGCATTGCAACTAATGATTTAGTTGCGAGATGATGTATTACGAAACGAGTAAAGAGACTTGCCGGTAACGAGATTGAACTAGGTATTGAGATACCGACGATCGAACCTCGGGCAAGTAACATATCGATGACAAAGGGAACAAAGTATGTTGTTATGCGGTCTGACCGATAAAAGATCTTCGTAGAATATGTGGGAGCCAATATGAGCATCCAGGTTCCGCTATTGGTTATTGACCGGAGACATGTCTCGGTCATTTCTACATTGTTCTCGAACCCGTAGGGTCCGCACGCTTAACGTTACGATGACAGTTTCATTATGAGTTTATATATTTTGATGTACCGAAGTTTGTTCGGAGTCCCGGATGTGATCACAGACATGACGAGGAGTCTCAAAATGGTCGAGACATAAAGATTGATATATTGGAAGCCTATGTTTGGACATCGAAAGTGTTCCGGGTGAAATCGGCATTTTACCGGAGTACCGGGAGGTTACTGGACCCCCCCCCCCGGTAACCTAATGGGCCTTAATGGGCCTAGTGGAGGAAGAGGAGAGGAGGCCTAGGGGCTGCCGCGCGCCCCTCCCCCCAAGTCCGAATTGGACAAGGAGGGGGGCGGCGCCCCCCTTTCCTTTCTTCCCTCTCCTCCTTCCCCCCAAGTCCTAATCCAACTAGGGAAAGGGGGGAGTCCTACTCCCAGTAGGAGTAGGACTCCTCCGGCGCGCCTCCTCCTAGGGCCGGTCGCACCCCCCTTTGCTCCTTTATATACGGGGGCAGGGGGCACCTCTAGACACACAAGTTGATCCTCGTGATCGTTTTCTTAGCTGTGTGCGGTGCCCCCTTCCACCATACTCCTCAATAATATTATAGCGGTGCTTAGGCGAAGCCCTGCGACGGTAGAACATCAAGATCGTCACCACGCCGTCGTGCTGACGGAACTCTTCCCTGACACTTTGCTGGATCGGAGTCCGGGGATCGTCATCGAGCTAAACGTGTGCTAAAACTCGGAGGTGCCGTAATTTCGGTGCTTGATCGGTCGGGCCGTGAAGACGTACGACTACATCAACCGCATAACGCTTTTGCTATCGGTCTACGAGGGTACGTAGACAACACTCTCCCCTCTAGTTGCTATGCATCACCATGATCTTGTGTGTGCGTAGGAAATTTTTGAAATTACTACGTTCCCCAACAGTGGCATCCGAGCCTAGGTTTTATGTGTTGATGTTATATGCACGAGTAGAACACAAGTGAGTTGTGGGCGATATAAGTCATACTGCTTACCAGCATGTCATACTTTGGTTCGGTGGTATTGTTGGATGAAGCGGCCCGGACCGACATTACGTGTACGCTTACGCGAGACTGGTTCTACCGATGTGCTTTGCACACAAGTGGCTGGCGGGTGTCAGTTTCTCCAACTTTAGTTGAACCAAGTGTGGCTACGCCCGGTCCTTGCGAAGGTTAAAACAACACCAACTTGACAAATGTGACGCCCCGAGACCGATGTGCCAGTTGTCCTCCAGTTTTTCGTTGTTGTTGCTTTGTCATTTGCTTGCGTGTCGTATCTAGTCATGTCATCATATGCATTGCATCATCATGTTTTCAAAACTTGCATCCGTCCTGGTCTCCTCGTTCCTTCCGTTGTTTGTTCTGAGCCCAACTACACTTGCACGCGCCCGCGGCATGTCCGAGATATTATTTTATTAGTGGCCGAAAAATGTTCTCGGAATGGGATGAAAGTTGGCGTGCGGTGCTGTTTTGTTGTTAGTAGGCCGCCTGCCAAGTTTCATCGCATTCGGAGTCCGTTTGACGCCCCAACGGATAACTATAGCGGCAGTATAGCCGGTCTAACGTCGGACGTTTTCAGTCTCCGGAAACTGTGCCGGGCTGCATCTCTCCCCTCTCCTCTCAGACCAAACCGCTCTCTACAGTCCTCCTAGGCCCAGCCTACCCCTCTTTGCGCCGCGCATAGACCTCTCGTGCGCGTCCAAAACTTACCCGGACCCGACCCGAGTAGTCGTCACTGTCGTGTCCGGATCATCCCCAAACATCTACAAAACGTCTCCGTTTTTCTTTTTGGGTTACCTAGCCTATTTTTTTCCGTCCGTCCGATTACGATCGGAGGGACATAACCGCCCTAAACCGATTTCATCAGCTATAAATATAAGGTCCAACCCTAGATCCTAGGGGTCTTGTCCCATCAATCCCACCGCGCCGCCACTCCACCTGTTTTTCCTCGGGATCCCTCCCGGACCAACCCGCACCAAACCCCCGATCCAAAAAAATATCCTCTCGATCTCTCCCCACCAACCGAGGCCTCCCCTCGATCCAACCCTCCTCTGCCTCCCTGCCCGTTCTGGATCGGAGCCCGAGCAGATGAGCCCCGTCGAGCCCTCTCCTTCCTCCATTTTTCCTCCTCTCTGTATCTCATCTCTCTCTCGTCTCTGTCCCGTCTCGCAGGAAGCCCGAGGATTTGCGCTCGTCACCGTCGGCGAGCATCAGCACGCCCCAGGGACATGGCACTGCTCGTTCTTCTACAAGCCAGAGCAGAGGACCTGCAGCCCCTGCCTCGAGCATCCCCGCAAGCAGCAGCAGCTCCCGCAGCTCAAGGAGGAGCCCTGCCGTCGGTGGCCACCACCAGGCTGCACCTCTCCTTCCCTTCTTCCCCCTGTTTCTTCCCCCTCCCTTCTCACCGAATCTCTCTCTCGCTCTCACCAGGGAGCGCCGCCGCCCGGAGATTCCCGAGCTCGCCGTCACCGGGAATGAGGCCCCGGGGCCAGATCTATCCTCTCCGGTCCTCTCCACGCCCGGATCCCTCCATCCCCGGCGAGCTCTGCCTCCCTCCATCGCCGGAGCTCCGCCGGATGCCTCGCCGTTGACCCTGCCATCTGCTTCGTTCGCCTAGGCAGCACCCAGTCTCTGCTTCATCCACGCGAGGGAGACGAGCGCAGCGCTCCTGTTTCGTTGACCGAGTCCGCCCGAGCCGGCCCGCTGCTGTTTTCCCCTGCAGGCCTCCCTCTCCGTCTAAACCGGCCCAAGGCCACTTGGTGAGCAGTCCCAGATCCAGCGCCCACTAGTCCGGCCTAGTTCTAGTGGTTTCAGCCCAATGCATGTTTTTTTCCCTGCCTGCAATTTTATCAATTATGCAGAGACTGCAGTTTTGTAGAAAAGGCCTTCAACTTCATGCATTTAATATCTCATAAACCGTGCATCGGATTAAAACAAACTTAACATGAAACTTGCTTAGTTTTTCATCTAGTTTAATAATATGTCGTTTTCATCCATGTTTAAAATATTTAAAATGCTGTTTGTTTAAATTTTCTCCTATGCCATGTTAAAAATGATTTATTTCATAACTTAATAACCGTAACTCCGAATTTAATGAATTTTATATGTAAACGGGGTAGAAAAATGTCTAGTTTAACATGGTGTACTTGTTTTGCATGTTTAACAACTCTAAAATATGGTTTAGGGCAGAACAGCACCAAATCTAAAATATGCATATGGGGATTTACCAGAATTTGTTGTTTGTTGTTCCGGCCTCATTTAAACTTGCCTAGATAGATAGTTTCTTTATGCTTCACCTCTTGCCTGTTTAACAACATTTAATATTGTTTGGTACCTAAACGAGATCAAACTAAATAATTTGAATGTGGTGTTTCGTCAATATGCAACCCGTTGCATGTTGAGCTCCACTTAATTTGTAGGATTGCTTGTGCATTTTGCCATGCCATGCTTCGTTAAACCGTACATGCATCATACTTGATTGTGCATCATGCCATGATTATGTGGTGTTTGTTTACTATGTTGTTTGCTTCTTTCCGGTGTTGCTTCTTCGGGTTGTTACCGATAACGTCGCATTTGTGAGGAACCGTTCGTCTACGTCCGTTTGTCTTCTTCATGGACTCGTTCTTCTTCCTTGCGGGATTTCAGGTAAGATGACCATACCCTCGAAATCACTTCTATCTTTGCTTGCTAGTTGCTCGCTCTTTTGCTATGCCTATGCTGCGATACGTACCACTTGCTTATCATGCCTCCCATATTGTTGAACCAAGCCTCTAACCCACCTTGTCCTAGCAAACCGTTGTTTGGCTATGTTACCGCTTTGCTCAGCCCCTCTTATAGCATTGTTAGTTGTAGGTGAAGATTGAAGTTTGTTCCTTGTTGGAACATGGAGATGTTGTTCCTTGTTGGAACATGTTTACTTGTTGGGATATCACTATATATCTTATTTAATTAATGCATCGATATACTTGGTAAAGGGTGGAAGGCTCAGCCTTATGCCTGGTGTTTTGTTCCACTCTTGCCGCCCTAGTTTCCGTCATATCGGTGTTATGTTCCCGGATTTTGCGTTCCTTACGCGGTTGGGCTATTATGGGAACCCCTTGACAGTTCGCCTTGAGTAAAACTCCTCCAGCAATGCCCAACATTGGTTTTACCATTTGCCACCTAGCCTTTTCTTTCCCTTGGGTTCTGCAGACTCAAGGTTCATCATTATTTTACCCCCCCGGGCCAATGCTCCTCTGAGTGTTGGTCCAACCTGTCAGCTGCCGGTGGCCACCAGGGGCAACTCTGGGCTGGCCTACCCGTACCTAGGACAATCTGAGTGTGCCCTGAGAAAGAGATATGTGCAGCTCCTATCGGGATTTGTCGGCACATTCGGGCGGTGTTGCTGGATTTGGTTTAACTTGTCGAAGTGTCTTGTAGAACCGGGATACCGAGTCTGATCGGAATGTCTCGGGAGAAGGTCTATTCCTTCGTTGACCGTGAGAGCTTGTCGTGGGCTAAGTTGGGACACCCCTGCAGGGATTTGAACTTTCGAAAGCCGTGCCCGCGGTTATGGGCAGATGGGAATTTGTTAATGTCCGGTTATAGAAAACCTGAAGTTGACCTTAATTAAAATGCATCAACCGCGTGTGTAACCGTGATTGTCTCTTCTCGGCGGGGTCCGGGAAGTGAACACGGTGTCGGAGTTATGCTTGACGTAGGTTGTTGTAGGATCACTTCTTGATCATAGTTTCTCGGTCGTGCTTTGCCTTCTCTTCTCGCTCTCATTTGCGTACGTTTAGCCACCATATATGCTAGTCGCTTGCTGCAGCTCCACCTCATACCTTTTACCTTACCCATAAGCTTAAATAGTCTTGATCGCGAGGGTGCGAGATTGTTGAGTCCCCATGACTCACAGATACTTCCAAACCCAGCTTGCAAGTGCCGATGAGTCCGTGCAGATGACGCAACCAAGCTCAGGAGGAGCTCGATGAAGATCTTGTCCTTTATGTTGTTTCGTTCTAGTTGATCAGTAGTGGAGCCCAGTCGGGACGATCGGGGATCTGTGTAGCATTTGGGGTTCTTCTTTTATTTTGGTTCCGTAGTCGGACCTTGATTGTATCTGGTTGATGTAATGCTTTATTCATGTAATTGTGTGAAGTGGCGATTGTAAGCCAACTATGTATCTTTTCCCTTATGTATTACATGGGTTGTGTGAAGATTACCTCACTTGCGACATTGCTTTCAATGTGGTTATGCCTCTAAGTCGTGCTTCAACACGTGGGAGATATAGCCGCATCGAGGGCGTTATAAGTTGGTATCAGAGCCTTCCCCGACCTTAGGAGCCCCACTGCTTGATCGTTTTTAGCAGTCATTTTTGAGTCTAGAAAAATGTTTTGAGTCTTTTAGAAACTATATATCGGAGAGTTTAGGAATTCTTTTTACTCCCCAGTCCCTTCATCGCTCTGGTAAGGCATCCTGACATAGAGTTTTGACTCTTCTCTTCTCAAATTTCACTAAAAAAAATTAGGATCACGCGGGTATCTTGGAATCATTCTGATGGTTTTGTGACGAGAACATTGTTCTTGGTGCCTCCTGTCATTTAGGGGTTGTGGCAGTGTCTCGGGGAGTTGAGCTCCGAGGTGTTGTCGTCACAACTTTATCGTTGCAGTTCTGGAATACCTGAGATAGTTTCGCCGACATCAAAAATCTCTTTTATGCAGTTGTTGGTGAGATAACCTCGACGCCACCCAGTACTGGGGCGGGAGTTCGGGAGTATTGCCATAACTTGTATAACAGATGCTTTTCGAAGGTTGAGGTAGACGATTTCCGAAGGTTTCTTGGTTATGTGTTGAAGGATGGATACAGCTGGATGTAGGATTTGCTAGTTTTGGGTGAGATATTATGGTTCCCCTGTATCCCCAACACCTGATTGCATAACAAAATTTCGGGAGTTTATAAGTGGGAATTCAAGTAGCTCCTAGGATTTCTTTCCAACAGATGTATGATACGAAATTGGGGTTCGACGTCTAGTGGTCCGCCTATTCACGGTTGGTTTTACAGTGGTCTCATTGTGTCTTAAAGAGTCCTTGGCTATGCCGACTCGGGGACGCTTCGTATGTCATGTGCACTGCCTTGTACATGATGGTGTTGTACGATCGAGCCCGTGTAGGCCCCACCATGAAAACTTCGGGCGAAATCTCTATCATATGTTTGTTCCGGCTTATTCTGCAAGCCAATCCTTTGTTTTGTTTTGAGTTGTGGTATTCGAGTTGCTTCGAAGTCAAATGTTGATTCCATACCTTTCCTAAACGGTGTTCTCATACTCCGATGTGAACACTAATCCTTCATGATAATCGAGATTGCCATGTCAATCCTTTTTCAACCGGCGTGTTTCTCTTCAAGTGGATCCAATCATCTTCAACATTCGCAAGATCTAGTACCAGTTCTTCTCAACGGTGTTTGTTTCATCCATCTCCAAGTTGCCTTTGTTTTCCCGCCCACCCACCCTTTTTCCTCAAGGACTCGGATTTCTTAATCAAGTATCCTTTTATTCTTGTGAAGTCTCTTCATTCTTTTCTTTCAATGTTCGTATCCGGTGATTCTCATGAAGATTCTAACAAAGCTTCAAGTTCGTCACTCTTCACTCATTTTCTTCTCCGGTGGATTTAGTTCAAGCTTTGGTATTGAGCATACTCCTTTTCTTTTTGCCCAATGCCTATTTATGCCGGTGCACCTCTTAATCTTCCCCGCTTGCTATTCTTTTGTTCCGGAGTGCTAAAGATATCTCAGAAGATTCGTGTTTCCACTCTTAATCCGTTCAAGCTATTTTGACGATGTTATCTCATTCAGGCCTTTTAACTCAACCGATGCAACCTCTCCTTTAATCATTTCAATGTGTTTCTTTTGAGTGGGCCCCAACCCACAGGTCTTTTCCCAGGATCTTACCCGACTCTTCTTATTTTCCCGGAGTTTTTCAAATTCGTTTCAAAGATTGACATAAGAATGATTTATCATCAATCAAATGTCTTTCTCCAAGATCTTTCAAATTCTTTCCATCGTTGGCTCAACCTTTCTAATTTTCATTCCGGAGTGTCTAAACAATTCATGGTGGTGTTTCTCGTCGTCATTCTCGGATTTTGAAGACGAAGAAGATTTTTCCTCTCAATCTTGGTCCGTTCTCTTCAAGATTCGTGATTCTAGCTTGTTGCCATCCTCTCATAATTGTTTTTGATTGTGAGAATTCTTTTCACCTATCCGGAGCAATTCAAGATTCTGTTCAGTTTGATTATCCGGAGCCCATCATCTGAGATTTATTCATTCTCGGCTTTCAGCTATGGTTCTCCAAAATTGTACCGGTGCTTCGTTCAAGTATCTCTAATCAGTTCGTGATTCCTTCGTTCTTATGTATCTAGATTCTCTCAAGCATCTTCGTTCATTTGCAAATTCTTCCCGGTGATTCATTATCATTTATTTTCGTTCATCTCCAATTCTTACGGTGGTTCTTTCAAGATTTCTCTTCCTTCTTTATCTTATTAATTCATTCGTTGTTCCAATCCTACCGGTGGTTCGTTGAAGACCTTCTCAAGTTGGGCGCCATATTTATGTTAATCCTTCTACGAGAATAAGTAGTATGTCAAATCCGTTGCTTGTCATCAATTTAATTGGTGAAGGATAAGCATAATGTAATTCTTATTCTTGTTTCATCCAAGTGATTAGTTCCTTATTCCAGAGGCTCTCCAAATTCTTGGGTTCAATAGCTCATCTTTCTTTTTCCGGAGTTCCAAGCTCTATTTATCACGGAGATCCATCTAAATCATTACAAGGTTTCACCTTGTGTTCCCAACTTCTCTTTATCTTCGTAATTCTTTTGTTTACCGGAGTTCTTCACGAAGGTTCTACATGATGGTTCATCAAGGATTTGTATTCTTTCTCGAAGTGTTCATCGAGATTCTTTTCTAAGGAGCTCAAGTATTCTTCATCTTGCATCCGGAGTGCAATTCTTTCTACCTTATCATTGGAGGTGGTATTATGTCATTCTTGATAATTTGAGTTAATGTTTCATGATTCACATGTTATTAAGAATGAGGTATTTTAAATCCACCAACCAACTAGTTGGAGCTATCTTGTGTCATGTTTCACCTAAAGCCTTCCCTAAGGATCGTTGCTATTTATGGTTCTCATAAATGATGCATGTTCTTCATTTATCCTCCCGGTGAGATAGCTTCTCGTCTCCTTGTTCTTATCAATCCAATTCTTTTTCCCGTGAATGGCAGGTTGTCACCTCATAATTTTGAGATGTATTCTATAAGTCCATATCAAGCTTATCCTTTTCATTGTTGATAACCCAACAACTTCGTTCTAGCTTTTGGTGTAAGCGTGCTCTCTCAAGGCCTTGTTTTTTCTCCCCCGTTCATTCAGTTCCATTCTCTCACTTCTTCTGGAGGCATTGTGATGTTGCTCTCTTCAAACCTTCTTCTTGTTCTTGTCAGGATCATGTTCTTTTCGTGTTATCCATTTTACCGGAGTGTCGTGCCCTCTTTTCAAGTTCTCTCATCTTATCAAGTTTTGCGTCCCTTCTCAGACGGAGTGCTGTCCAAATTATATCATTCTTAATCCTTCTCTATCTTGACTTAACCGGAGTATTTTCAATATATATCTTGCCCTCCAACCTCAAGGTTTTTCGCAATGTTCTTTGTCCCTCTTTTCTAACGGAGTGTTTTCGACCTTGTTCACCTTCGTTGTATTCTTTTCTCGAATTTGTTCAACCCCTCTCAAGGTTCTTTGGTTTCACTCGTTTGTCAAAGAAGCAACTTAGTTTTACCTCTTCTCTGTCTCTTCCGTTTTCTCTCCGGTGCCATCCTAGATCTCGGGACGAGATCCTCTCATAGTGGTGGAGTGTTGTGACGCCCCGAGACCGATGTGCCAGTTGTCCTCCAGTTTTTCGTTGTTGTTGCTTTGTCATTTGCTTGCGTGTCGCATCTTGTCATGTCATCATGTGCATTGCATCATCATGTTTTCAAAACTTGCATCCGTCCTGGTCTCCTCGTTCCTTCCGTTGTCCGTTCTGAGCCCAACCACACTTGCACGCGCCCGCGGCATGTCCGAGATATTATTTTATAAGTGGCCGAAAAATGTTCTCGGAATGGTATGAAAGTTGGCGTGCGCTGTTGTTTTGTTGTTAGTAGGCCGCCTGCCAAGTTTCATCGCATTCGGGGTCCGTTTGACGCCCCAACGGATAACTATAGCGGCAGTATAGCCGGTCTAACGTCGGACGTTTTCGGTCTCCGGAAACCGTGCCGGGCTGCATCTCTCCCCTCTCCTCTCAGACCAAACCGCTCTCCACAATCCTCCTAGGCCCAGCCTACCCCTCTTTTCCCCGCACATAGACCTCTCGTGCGCGTCCGAAACTTACCTGGACCCGACCCGAGCAGTCGTCACTGTCGTGTCCGGATCATCCCCAAACATCTACAAAACGTCTCTATTTTTCTTTTTGGGTTACCTAGCCTATTTTTTTCCGTCCGTCCGATTACGATCGGAGGGACATAACCACCCTAAACCGATTTCATCAGCTATAAATATAAGGTCCAACCCTAGATCCTAGGGTCTTGTCCCATCAATCCCACCGTGCCGCCACTCCACCTGTTTTTCCTCGGGATCCCTCCCGGACCAACCCGCACCAAACCCCCGATCCAAAAAAATATCCTCTCGATCTCTCCCCACCAACCGAGGCCTCCCCTCGATCCAACCCTCCTCTGCCTCCCTGCCCGTTCTGGATCGGAGCCCGAGCAGATGAGCCCCGTCGCGGCCTCTCCTTCCTCCGTTTTTCCTCCTCTCTGTATCTCATCTCTCTCTCGTCTCTGTCCCGTCTCGCAGGAAGCCCGAGGATTTGCGCTCGTCACCGCCGGCGAGCATCAGCACGCCCCAGGGACATGGCGCTGCTCGTTCTTCTACAAGCCAGAGCAGAGGACCTGCAGCCCCTGCCTCGAGCATCCCCGCAAGCAGCAGCAGCTCCCGCAGCTCAAGGAGGAGCCCTGCTGTCGGTGGCCACCACTAGGCTGCACCTCTCCTTCCCTTCTTCCTCCTGTTTCTCCCCCCTCCCTTCTCACCGAATCTCTCTCTCCCTCTCACAAAGGAGCGCCGCCGCCCGGAGATTCCCGAGCTCGCCGTCACCGGGAATGAGGCCCCGGGGCCAGATCTATCCTCTCCGGTCCTCTCCGCGCCCGGATCCCTCCATCCCCGGCGAGCTCTGCCTCCCTCCATCGCCGGAGCTCCGCCGGATGCCTCGTTGTTGACCCTGCCATTTGCTTCGTTCGCCTAGGCAGGGCCCAGTCTCTACTTCATCCACGCGAGGGAGACGAGTGCAGCGCTCCTGTTTCGTTGACCGAGTCCGCCCGAGCCGGCCCGCTGCTGTTTTCCCCTGTAGGCCTCCCTCTCCGTCTAAACCGGCCCAAGGCCACTTGGTGAGCAGTCCCAGATCCAGCGCCCACTAGTCCGGCCCAGTTCCAGTGGTTTCAGCCCAATGCATGTTTTTTCCCTGCCTGCAATTTTATCAATTATGCAGAGACTGCAGTTTTGCAGAAAAGGCCTTCAACTTCATGCATTTAATATCTCACAAACCGTGCATCGGATTAAAACAAACTTAACATGAAACTTGCTTAGTTTCTCATCTAGTTTAATAATATGTCATTTTCATCCATGTTTACAATATTTAAAATGGTGTTTGTTTAAATTTTCTCCTATGCCATGTTAAAAATGATTTATTTCATAACTTAATAACCGTAACTCCGAATTTAATGAATTTTATATGTAAATGGGGTAGAAAAATGTCTAGTTTAACATGGTGTACTTGTTTTGCATGTTTAACAACTCTAAAATATGGTTTAGGGCAGAACAGCACCAAATCTAAAATATGCATATGAGGATTTACCGGAATTTGTTGTTTGTTGTTTCAGCCTCATTTAAACTTGCCTAGATAGATAGTTTCTTTATGCTTCACCACTTGTCTGTTTAACAATATTTAATATTGTTGGGTACCTAAACGAGATCGAACTAAATAATTTGAATGTGGTGTTTCGTCAATATGCAACCCGTTGCATGTTGAGCTCCACTTAATTTGTAGGATTGCTTGTGCATTTTGCCATGCCATGCTTCGTTAAACCGTACATGCATCATACATGATTGTGCATCATGCCATGATTATGTGGTGGTTGTTTACTATGTTGTTTGCTTCTTTCCGGTGTTGCTTCTTCGGGTTGTTACCGATAACGTCGCGTTTGTGAGGAACCGTTCGTCTACGTCCGTTTGTCTTCTTCATGGACTCGTTCTTCTTCCTTGTGGGATTTCAGGCAAGATGATCATACCCTCGAAATCACTTCTATCTTTGCTTGCTAGTTGCTCGCTCTTTTGCTATGCCTATGCTGCGATACCTACCACTTGCTTATCATGCCTCCCATATTGTTGAACCAAGCCTCTAACCCACCTTGTCCTAGCAAACCGTTGTTTGGCTATGTTACCGCTTTGCTCAGCCCCTCTTATAGCATTGTTAGTTGTAGGTGAAGATTGAAGTTTGTTCCTTGTTGGAACATGGAGATGTTGTTCCTTGTTGGAACATGTTTACTTGTTGGGATATCACAATATATCTTATTTAATTAATGCATCTATATACTTGGTAAAGGGTGGAAGGCTCGTCCTTATGCCTGGTGTTTTGTTCCACTCTTGCCGCCCTAGTTTCCGTCATATCGGTGTTATGTTCCCGGATTTTGCGTTCCTTACGCGGTTGGGCTATTATGGGAACCCCTTGACAGTTTGCCTTGAGTAAAACTCCTCCAGCAATGCCCAACATTGGTTTTACCATTTGCCACCTAGCCTTTTCTTTCCCTTGGGTTTTGCAGACTCAAGGGTCATCATTATTTTACCCCCCCGAGCCAGTGCTCCTCTGAGTGTTGGTCCAACCTATCAGCTACCGGTGGCCACCAGGGGCAACTCTGGGCTGGCCTACCCGTACCTAGGACAATCTGAGTGTGCCCTGAGAAAGAGATATGTGCACCTCCTATCGGGATTTGTCGGCACATTCGGGCGGTATTGCTGGATTTGTTTTAACTTGTCGAAGTGTCTTGTAGAACTGGGGATACCGAGTCTGATCGGAATGTCTCGGGAGAAGGTCTACTCCTTCGTTGACCATGAGAGTTTGTCATGGGCTAAGTTGGGACACCCCTGCAGGGATTTGAACTTTCGAAAGCCGTGCTCACGATTATGTGCAGATGGGAATTTGTTAATGTCCGGTTGTAGAAAACCTGAAGTTGACCTTAATTAAAATGCATCAACCGCGTGTGTAACCGTGATGGTCTCTTCTCGGCGGGGTCCGGAAAGTGAACACGATGTTGGAGTTATGCTTGACGTAGGTTGTTCTAGGATCACTTCTTGATCATAGTTTCTCGGTCGTGCTTTGCCTTCTCTTCTTGCTCTCATTTGCGTATGTTTAGCCACCATATATGCTAGTCGCTTGCTGCAGCTCCACCTCATACCTTTTACCTTACCCATAAGCTTAAATAGTCTTGATCGCGAGGGTGCGAGATTGTTGAGTCCTCGTGACTCACAGATACTTCCAAACCCAGCTTGCAGGTGTCGATGAGTCCGTGTAGATGACGCAACCAAGCTCAGGAGGAGCTCAATGAAGATCTTGTCCTTTATGTTGTTTCGTTCTAGTTGATCAGTAGTGGAGCCCAGTCGGGACGATCGGGGATCTGTGTAGCATTTGGGGTTCTTCTTTTATTTTGGTTCCGTAGTCGGACCTTGATTGTATCTGGTTGATGTAATGATTTATTCATGTAATAGTGTGAAGTGGCGATTGTAAGCCAACTATGTATCTTTTCCCTTATGTATTACATGGGTTGTGTGAAGATTACCTCACTTGCGACATTGCTTTCAATGCGGTTATGCCTCTAAGTCATGCTTCGACACGTGGGAGATATAGCCGCATCGAGGGCGTTATAACAAACTATCGTTGTGGTTTTGATGCGTAGGTAAGATTGGTTCTTGCTTAAGCCCGTAGCAGCCACGTAAAACTTGCAACAACAAAGTAGAGGACGTCTAACTTGTTTTTGCAGGGCATGTTGTGATGTGATATGGTCAAGACATGATGCTAAATTTTATTGTATGAGATGATCATGTTTTGTAACCGAGTTATAGGCAACTGGCAGGAGCCATATGGTTGTTGCTTTATTGTATGCAATGCAATTGCGCTGTAATGCTTTACTTTATCACTAAGCGGTAGCGATAGTCGTGGAAGCATAAGATTGGCGAGACGACAACGATGCTACGATGGTGATCAAGGTGTCGCATCGGTGACGATGGTGATCATGACGGTGCTTCGAAGATGGAGATCACAAGCACAAGATGATGATGGCCATATCATATCACTTATATTGATTGCATGTGATGTTTATCTTTTATGCATCTTATCTTGCTTTGATTGACGGTAGCATTTTAAGATGATCTCTCACTAATTATCAAGAAGTGTTCTCCCTGAGTATGCACCGTTGCGAAAGTTCTTCGTGCTGAGACACCACGTGATGATCGGGTGTGATAGGCTCTACGTTCAAATACAATGGGTGCAAAATAGTTGCACACGTGGAATACTCAGGTTATACTTGACGAGCCAAGCATATACAGATATGGCCTCGAAACACGGAGATCGAAAGGTCGAGCGTGAATCATATAGTAGATATGATCAACATAGTAATGTTCACCAATGAAACTACTCCATCTCACGTGATGATCGGACATGGTTTAGTTGATTTGGATCACGTGATCACTTAGAGGATTAGAGGGATGTCTATCTAAGTGGGAGTTCTTTAGTAATATGATTAATTGAACTTAAATTTATCATGAAATTAGTACCTGATAGTATCTTGCTTGTTTATGTTTGATTGTAGATAGATGGCCCGTGTTGTTGTTCCGTTGAATTTTAATGCGTTCCTTGAGAAAGCAAAGTTGAAAGATGATGGTAGCAATTACACGGACTAGGTCCGTAACTTGAGGATTATCCTCATTGCTGCACAGAAGAATTACGTCCTGGAAGCACCGCTGGGTGCCAGGCCTGCTGCTGGAGCAACACCAGATGTTATGAACGTCTGGCAGAGCAAAGGTGATGACTACTCGATAGTTCAGTGTGCCATGCTTTACGGCTTAGAATCGGGACTTCAACAACGTTTTGAACATCATGGAGCATATGAGATGTTCCAGGAGTTGAAGTTGATATTTCAAGCAAATGCCCGGATTGAGAGATATGAAGTCTCCAATAAGTTCTATAGCTACAGGATGGAGGAGAACAGTTCTGTCAGTGAGCATATACTCAAAATGTCTGGGTATAATAATCACTTGATTCAATTGGGAGTTAATCTTCCAGATGATTACGTCATTGACAGAATTCTCCAATCACTTCCACCTAGCTACAAGAGCTTCATGATGAACTATAATATGCAAGGGATGGTTAAGACAATTCTCGAGCTCTTCGCAATGCTGAAAGCTACGGAGGTATAAATCAAGAAGGAGCATCAAGTGTTGATGGTCAACAAGACCACTAGTTTCAAGAAAAAGGGCAAAGGGAAGAAGAAGGGGAACTTCAAAAAGAACAGCAAGCAAGTTGCTGCTCAGGAGAAGAAACCCAAATCTGGACCTAAGCCTAAAACTGAGTGCTTCTACTGCAAGCAGACTGGTCACTGGAAGCGGAGCTGCCCCAAGTATTTGGTGGATAAGAAGGATGGCAAGGTGAACAAAGGTATATACGATATACATGTTATTGATGTGTACCTTACTAATGCTCGCAGTAGCACCTGGGTATTTGATACTGGTTCTGTTGCTAATATTTGCAACTCGAAACAGGGACTACGGATTAAGCTAAGATTGGCTAAGGACGAGGTGACGATGCGCGTGGGAAATGGTTCCAAAGTCGATGTGATCGCGGTCGGCACGCTACCTCTACATCTACCTTCAGGATTAGTATTAGACCTAAATAATTGTTATTTGGTGCCAACATTGAGCATGAACATTATATCTGGATCTTGTTTGATGCGAGACGGTTATTCATTTAAATCAGAGAATAATGGTTGATCTATTTATATGAGTAATATCTTTTATGGTCATGCACCCTTGAAGAGTGGTCTATTCTTATTAAACCTCGATAGTAGTGACACACATATTCATAATGTTGAAGCCAAAAGATGCAGAGTTAATAATGATAGTGCAACTTATTTGTGGCACTGCCGTTTAGGTCATATCGGTGTAAAGCGCATGAAGAAACTCCATACTGATGGAGTTTTGGAACCACTTGATTATGAATCACTTGGTACTTGCGAACCGTGCCTTATGGGCAAGATGACCAAAACACCGTTCTCCGGTACTATGGAGAGAGCAACAGATTTGTTGGAAATCATACATACAGATGTATGTGGTCTGATGAATGTTCAGGCTCGTGGCGGATATTGTTATTTTCTCACCTTCACAGATGACTTAAGCAGATATGGGTATATCTACTTAATGAAACATAAGTCTGAAACATTTGAAAAGTTTAAAGAATTTCAGAGTGAAGTTGAAAATCATCGTAACAAGAAAATAAAATTCCTATGATCTGATCGTGGAGGATAATATTTGAGTTACGAGTTTGGTGTACATTTGAAACAATGCAGAATAGTTTAGCAACTCACGCCACCCGAAACACCACAGTGTAATGGTGTGTCCGAATGTCGTAATCGTACTTTACTAGATATGGTGCGATCTATGATGTCTCTTACTGATTTACCGCTATCGTTTTGGGGTTATGCTTTAGAGACGACCGCATTCACGTTAAATAGGGCACCATCAAAATCCGTTGAGACGACGCCTTATGAACTGTGGTTTGGCAAGAAACCAAAGTTGTCATTTCTGAAAGTTTGGGGCTGCGATGCTTATGTGAAAAAGCTTTAACCTGATAAGCTCGAACCCAAATTGGAGAAATGTGTCTTCATGGGATATCCAAAGGAAACTATTGGATACACCTTCTATCACAGATCCGAAGGCAAGACTTTTGTTGCTAAATTCGGAAACTTTCTAGAGAAGGAGTTTCTCTCGAAAGAAGTGAGTGGGAGGAAAGTAGAACTTGATGAGGTAACTGTACCTGCTCCCTTATTGGAAAGTGGTACATCACAGAAACCAGTTCTGTGACACCTACACCAATTAGTGAGGAAGCTAATGATGATGATCATGAAACTTCAGAACAAGATACTACTGAACCTCGTAGATCAACCAGAGTAAGATCCGCACCAGAGTGGTACGGTAATCCTGTTCTGGAAGTCATGTTACTAGATCATGATGAACCTACGAACTATGGAGAAGCGATGGTGAGCCCAAATTCCGCAAAATTGCTTGAAGCCATGAAATCTGAGATGGGATCCATGTATGAGAACAAAGTGTGGACTTTGGTTGACTTGCCCAAAGATCGGTAAGCAATTGAGAATAAATGGATCTTCAAGAAGAAGACTGACGCTGACGGTAATGTTACTGTCTACAAAGCTCGACTTGTCGCAAAAGGTTTTTGACAAGTTCAAGGGATTGACTATGATGAGACCTTCTCACCCGTAGCGATGATTAAGTCTGTCCGAATCATGTTAGCAATTGCCGCATTTTCTAATTATGAAATTTGGCAGATGGATGTAAAAACTGCATTCCTGAATGGATTTCTAGAAGAAGAGTTGTATATGATGCAGCCGGAAGGTTTTGTCGATCCAAAGGGAGCTAACAAAGTGTGCAAGCTCCAGCGATCCATTTATGGACTGGTGCAAGCCTCTCGGAGTTGGAATAAACGCTTTGATAGTGTGATCAAAGCATTTGGTTTTGTACAGACTTTTGGAGAAGCCTGTATTTACAAGAAAGTGAGTGGGAGCTCTGTAGCATTTCTGATATTATATGTAGATGACATATTACTAATCGGAAATGATATAGAATTTCTGGATAGCATAAAGGGATACTTGAATAAGAGTTTTTCAATGAAAGACCTCGGTGAAGCTGCTTACATATTGGGCATTAAGATCTATAGAGATAGATCAAGACGCTTAATTGGACTTTCACAAAGCACATACCTTGACAAAGTTTTGAAGAAGTTCAAAATAGGATCAAGCAAAGAAAGGATTCTTGCCTGTGTTATAAGGTGTGAAATTGAGTAAGACTCAATGCCCGACCAATGCAGAAGATAGAGAAAAAATGAAAGATGTTCCCTATGCTTCAGCCATAGGCTCTATCATGTATGCAATGCTGTGTACCAGACCTGATGTGTGTCTTACTATAAGTCTAGCAGGGAGGTACCAAAGTAATCCAGGAGTGGATCACTGGACAACGGTCAAAAACATCCTGAAATACCTGAAAAGGACAAATGATATGTTTCTTGTATATGGAGGTGACAAAGAGCTCATCGTAAATGGTTACGTTGATGCAAGCTTTGACACTGATCCGGACGATTCTAAATCGCAAACCGGATATGTGTTTACATTAATCGATGGAGCTGTCAGTTGGTGCAGTTCTAAACAAAGCGTTGTGGCGGGATCTACATGTGAAGCGGAGTACATAGCTGCTTCAGAAGCAGCAAACGAAGGAGTCTGGATGAAGGAGTTCATATCCGATCTAGGTGTCATACCTAGTGCATCGGGTCCAATGAAAATCTTTTGTGACAATACTGGTGCAATTGCCTTGGCAAAGGAATCCAGATTTCACAAGAGAACCAAGCACATCAAGAGACGCTTCAATTCCATCCGGGGTCTAGTCCAGGTGGGAGACATAGAGATTTGCAAGATACATACGGATCTGAATGTAGCAGACCCGTTGACTAAGCCTCTTCCACGAGCAAATCATGATCAGCACCAAAGCTCATTGGGTGTTAGAATCATTACTGTATAATCTACATTATTGACTCTAGTGCAAGTGGGAGACTGAAGGAAATATGCCCTAGAGGCAATAATAAAGTTATTATTTTATTTCCTTATATCATGATAAATGTTTATTATTCGTGCTAGAATTGTATTAACCGGAAACATAATACTTGTGTGAATACATAGACAAACTAAACGTCACTAGTGTGCCTCAACTTGACTAGCTCGTTAATCAAAGATGGTTATGTTTCCTAACAAAAGACATGTGTTGTCATTTGATTAACGGGATCACGTCATTAGGAGAATGATGTGATTGACATGACCCATTCCATTAGCTTAGCACCCGATCGTTTAGTATGTTGCTATTGCTTTCTTCATGACTTATACATGTTCCTATGACTATGAGATTATGCAACTCCCGTTTGTCGGAGGAACACTTTGTGTGCTACCAAATGTCACAACGTAACTGGGTGATTATAAAGGAGCTCTACAGGTGTCTCCAAAGGTACATGTTGGGTTGGCGTATTTCGAGATTAGGATTTGTCACTCCAATTGTCGGAGAGGTATCTCTGGGCCCTCTCGGTAATGCACATCACATAAGCCTTGCAAGCATTGCAACTAATGAGTTAGTTGCGAGATGATGTATTACGAAACGAGTAAAGAGACTTGCCGGTAACGAGATTGAACTAGGTATTGAGATACCGACGATCGAATCTCGGGCAAGTAACATACCGATGACAAAGGGAACAATGTATGTTGTTATGCGGTCTAACCGATAAAAGATCCTCGTAGAATATGTGGGAGCCAATATGAGCATCCAGGTTCCGCTATTGGTTATTGACCGGAGACATGTCTCGGTCATGTCTACATTGTTCTCGAACCCGTAGGGTCCGCACGCTTAACGTTACGATAACAGTTTCATTATGAGTTTATATATTTTGATGTACCGAAGTTTGTTCGGAGTCCCGGATGTGATCACGGACATCACGAGGAGTGTCGAAATGGTCGAGACATAAAGATTGATATATTGGAAGCCTATGTTTGGACATCGGAAGTGTTCCGGGTGAAATCGGCATTTTACCGGAGTACCGGGAGGTTACCGGACCCCTCCCCCCCGGTAACCTAATGGGCCTTAATGGGCCTAGTGGAGGAAGAGGAGAGGAGGCCTAGGGGCTGCCATGCGCCCCTCCCCCCCCCCAAGTCCGAATTGGACAAGGAGGGGGCGGCGCCCCCCTTTCCTTTCTTCCCTCTCCTCCTTCCCCCCAAGTCCTAATCCAACTAGGGAAAGGGGGGAGTCCTACTCCCAGTAGGAGTAGGACTTCTCCAGCGCGCCTCTTCCTAGGGCCGGCCGCACCCCCCTTTGCTCCTTTATATACGAGGGCAGGGGCACCTCTAGACACACAAGTTGATCCTCGTGATCGTTTTCTTAGCCGTGTGCGGTGCCCCCTTCCACCATACTCCTCGATAATATTATAGCGGTGCTTAGGCGAAGCCCTGCCACGGTAGAACATCAAGATCATCACCACGCCGTCGTGCTGACGGAATTCTTCCCCGACACTTTGCTGGATCGGAGTCCGGGGATCGTCATCGAGCTGAACGTGTGCTAAAACTAGGAGGTGCCATAATCTCGGTGCTTGATCGGTCGGGCCGTGAAGACGTACGACTACATCAACCGCGTTGTCATAACGCTTCCGCTATCGGTCTACGAGGGTACGTAGACAACACTCTCCCCTCTCGTTGCTATGCATCACCATGATCTTGTGTGTGCGTAGGAATTTTTTTGAAATTACAACGTTCCCCAACACGAGCTAGTCAAGTTGAGGCATACTAGTGACATACTGTTTGTCTATGTATTCACAATTGTATTATGTTTCCGGTTAATACAATTCTAGCATGAATAATAAACATTTATCATGATATAAGGAAATAAATAATAACTTTATTATTGCCTCTAGGGCATATTTCCTTCAGCGCGCCCCTCACCCTCGTGACCTCCTCTTTGACCCCCTGGAGTAGGGTCCAAGTCTCCTGGATCACGTTTGGTGAGAAAATCACGTTCCCGAAGATATTATTCCGTTTGGACTCCGTTTGATATTCTGTTTCTCCGAAACACCGAAATAGGCAAAAAAACAGCAATTTTGGGCTGGGCCTCCGGTTAATAGGTTAGTCCCAAAAATAATATAAAAGTGGAAAATAAAGCCCAATATAGTCCAAAACAGTAGATAATATAGCATGGAGCAATCAAAAATTATAGATACGTTGGAGACGTATCAGGCATCCCCAAGCTTAATTCATGCTCGTCCTCGAGTAGGTAAATGATAAAAAGAGAATTTTTGACGCGGAGTGCTACTTGGCATAATTTCAATGCAAATCTTCTTAATTGTGGTATGAATATTCAGATTAGAAAGATTCAAGACAAATGTTTATATTGACATA
This sequence comes from Triticum dicoccoides, assembly GCF_002162155.2. Classification (NCBI taxonomy): domain Eukaryota; kingdom Viridiplantae; phylum Streptophyta; class Magnoliopsida; order Poales; family Poaceae; genus Triticum; species Triticum dicoccoides. Next base: position 64,427,285 of record NC_041380.1, on the reverse strand, counting down.
AAAATAATAATACTTCAAGCATACTAATAAAGCAATTATGTCTTCTCAAAATAACATGGCCAAAGAAAGTTATCCCTACAAAATCATATAGTCTGGCTATGCTCCATCTTCACCACACAAAGTATTTAAATCATGCACAAGCCCGATGACAAGCCAAGCAATTGTTTCATACTCTAACTTTTTCAAAACTTTTTCAATCTTCACGCAATACATGAGCGTGAGCCATGGATATGGCACTATAGGTGGAATAGAATGGTGGTTGTGGAGAAGACAAAAAGGAGAAGATAGTCTCACATCAACTAGGCGTATCAACGGGCTATGGAGATGCCCATCAATAAATATCAATGTGAGTGAGTAGGGATTGCCATGCAACGGATGCACTAGAGCTATAAATGTATGAAAGCTCAACAAAAGAAACTAGTGGGTGTGCATCCAACTTGCTTGCTCACGAAGACCTAGGCAATTTGAGGAAGCCCATCATTGGAATATACAAGCCAAGTTCTATAATGTAAAATTCCCACTAGTATATGAAAGTGACAACATATGAGACTCTCTATATGAAGAACATGGTGCTACTTTGAAGCACAATATATGAGACTCGCTATATCATGGTGCTACTTTGAAGCACAAGTGTGGAAAAAAAAGATAGTAGCATTGCCCCTTTTTATTTATTTTCCTTTTTTTGGGCCTTCTTTTTTTTCTTTGGCCTTTCTCTCTTTTTTTGGGACAATGCTCTATTGAATGATGATCATCACACTTCTATTTATTTACAACTCAATGATTACAACTCAATTCTAAAACAAAGTATGACTCTATATGGATGCCTCCGGCGGTGTACCGGGATATGCAATGAATCAAGAGTGACAAGTATGAAAAAATTATGAACGGTGGCTTTGCCACAAATACTATGTCAAGTACATGATCATGCTAAGTAATATGACAATGATGAATGTGTCATGATGAACTAGATGGTGGAAAGTTGCATGGCAATACATCTCGGAATGACTATGGAAATGCCATAATAGGTAGGTATGGTGGCTGTTTAGAGGAAGGTATATGGTAGGTGTATGATACCGGCGAAAGGTGCGCGGTATTAGAGAGGCTAGCAAAGATGGAAGGGTGAGAGTGCGTATAATTCATGGACTCAACATTAGTCATAAAGAACTCATATACTTATTGCAAAAATCTAGAAGTTATCAAAGCAAAGTATTACGCGCATACTCCTAGCGGGATAGATTGGTCGGAAAAGACCATCGCTCGTCCCCGACCGCCACTCATAAGGAAGACAATCAATAAATAAATCATGCTTCGACTTCCTCACATAACGGTTCACCATACGTGCATGCTACGGGAATCACAAACTTTAACACAAGTATTCTTTAAATTCACAACTACTCAACTAGCACGACTTTAATATTATCACCTCCATATCTCAAAACAATTATCGTGCTTCAATCTTTTCTTAGTATTCAACACACTCAAAAGAAAGTTTCACAAATCTTGAATACCAAGCATATTATTATTAAGCAAATTACCATGCTATTAAGAGACTCTCAAAATAATTTAAGTGAAGCATGAGAGATCAATAGTTTCTTTAAAACAAATCCACCACCGTGCTCTAAAAGATCTAAGTGAAGCACATAGAGCAAAATTATAACGCTCAAAAGATATAAGTGAAGCACATAGAGCAAAATTAACTAGCTCAAAAGATATAAGTGAAGCACATAGAGCAAAAGTACTTAGCTCAAAAGATATAAGTGAAGCACATAGAGTATTCTATCAAATTTTAATTCATGTATGGCTCTCTCAAAAGGTGTGAACAGAAAGGATGATTGTGGCATACTAAGACAGAAAGACACAAATAATACAAGACGCTCCAAGCAAAACACATATCATGTTGGTGAATAAAAATATAGCTCCAAGTAAATTACCGATGTAAGTGGACTAAAGAGGGGATGCCTTCCGGGGCATCCCAAAGCTTTGACTTTTTGGTTTCCTTGGATTATCTTGGGGGTGCCATGGGCATCCCCAAGCTTAGGCTCTTGCCACTCCTTGTTCCATAATCCATCACAAGAATTCACCCAAAACTTGAAAACTTCACAACACAAAACTCAAAATAGAAAACTCGTGAACTCCGTTAGCGAAAGAGAACAAAAGACCACTTCAAGGTACTGTAATGAACTCATTATTTATTTATATTGGTGTTAAACCTACTGTATTCCAACTTCTCTATGGATTATAAACTATTTTACTAACCATAGATTCATCAAAATAAGCAAACAACACACGAAAAACAGAATCTGTCAAAAACAGAACAGTCTGTAGTAATCTGTAGCTAGCGCAAGATCTGAAACCCCAAAAATTCTAAAATAAAATTCTGGACGTGAGGAATTTATCTATTAATCATCTGCAAAAATAATTAACTCAATAGCACTCTTAAAATAAAAATGACAGCAGTTCTCGTGAGCGCTAAAGTTTCTGTTTTTTACAGCAAGTTCAACAAGACTTTCCCCAAGTCTTCCCAATGGTTCTACTTGGCACAAACACTAATTAAACACAAAAAACACAACCAAAACAGAGTCTAAATAATTTATTTATTACTAAGCAGGAGCAAAATGTTGGGGAACATAGTAATTTCAAAAAAGATCCTACGCACACGCAAGATCATGGTAATGCATCGCAACGAGAGGGGAGAGTGTTGTCTACGTACCCTCGTAGACCGACAGCGGAAGCGTTATGACAACGCGGTTGATGTAGTCGTATGTCTTCACGGCCCGACCGATCAAGCACCGAAACTACGGCCCCTCCGAGTTCTAGCACATGTTCAGCTCGATGACGATCCCCGGACTCCGATCCAGCAAAGTATCGGGGAAGAGTTCCGTCAGCACGACGGTGTGGTGACGATCTTGATGTTTTACCGTCGCAGGGCTTCGCCTAAGCACCGCTACAATATTATCGAGGATTATGGTGGAGGGGGGCACCGCACACGGCTAAGAGAACGATCACCAAGATCAACTTGTGTGTCTAGAGGTGCCCCCCTACCCCCATATATAAAGGAGCAAGGGGGAGGGGCGGCCGGCCAGGAGGAGGCGCGCCAGGGAGGAGTCCTACTCCTACCGGGAGTAGGACTCCCTCCTTTTCCTTGTCCAACTAGGGAGGGGGAAGGAAGGGAGAGAGGAGAGGAAGGAAAGGGGGGGCGCCGCCCCCTCCTCCTTGTCCAATTCGGACTAGGGAGGGAGGGGGGCGCGGCCTGCCCTGTCCGCCCCTCCTCTTCTCCACTTTGGGCCCATGAGGCCCATTAACCCCCGGGGGGGTTCCGGTAACCCCACGGTACTCCGGTATTATCCGAAACTTCTCCGGAACACTTCCGGTGTCCGAATATAGCCGTCCAATATATCAATCTTTATGTCTCGACCATTTTGAGACTCCTCGTCATGTCCGTGATCACATCCGGGACTCCGAACAATCTTTGGTACATCAAAATGTATAAACTCATAATGAAACTGTCATCGTAACGTTAAGCGTGCAGACCCTACAGGTTCGAGAACAATGTAGACATGACCGAGACACGTCTCCAGGCAATAACCAATAGCGGAACCTGGATGCTCATATTGGCTCCTACATATTCTACGAAGATCTTTATCGGTCAGACCGCATAACAACATACGTTGTTCCCTTTGTCATCGGTATGTTACTTGCCCGAGATTCGATCGTCGGTATCTCAATACCTAGTTCAATATCGTTACCGGCAAGTCTCTTTACTCATTTCATAATACATCATCTCGCAACTAACTCATTAGTTGCAATGCTTGCAAGGCTTATGTGATGTGCATTACCGAGAGGGCCCAGAGATACCTCTGCGACAACCGGAGTGACAAATCCTAATCTCAAAACACGCCAATCCAACATGTACCTTTGGAGACACCTGTAGAGCTCCTTTATAATCACCCAGTTACGTTGTGACGTTTGGTAGCACACAAAGTGTTCCTCCGGCAAACGGGAGTTGCATAATCTCATAGTCATAGGAGCATGTATAAGTCATGAAGAAAGCAATAGCAACATACTAAACGATCGGGTGCTAAGCTAATGGAATGGGTCATGTCAATCACATCATTCTCCTAATGATGTGATCCCGTTAATCAAATGACAACACATGTCTATGGTTAGGAAACATAACCATCTTCGATTAACGAGCTAGTCAAGTAGAGGCATACTAGTGACGTTTAGTTTGTCTATGTATTCACACAAGTATTATGTTTCTGGTTAATACAATTCTAGCATGAATAATAAACATTTATCATGATATAAGGAAATAAAATAATAACTTTATTATTGCCTCTAGGGCATATTTCCTTCAGTCTCCCACTTGCACTAGAGTCAATAATGTAGATTACACAGTAATTATTCTAACACCCATGGAGCTTTGGTGCTGATCATGTTTTGCTCGTGGAAGAGGCTTAGTCAACGGGTCTGCTACATTCATATCCGTATGTATCTTGCAAATCTCTATGTCTCCCACCTGGACTAGATCCCGGATGGAATTGAAGCGTCTCTTGATGTGCTTGGTTCTCTTGTGAAATCTGGATTCCTTTGCCAAGGCAATTGCACCAGTATTATCACAAAAGATTTTCATTGGACCCGATGCACTAGGTATGACACCTAGATCGGATATGAACTCCTTCATCCAGACTCCTTCGTTTGCTGCTTCCAAAGCAGCTATGTACTCTGCTTCACATGTAGATCCTGCCACAACACTTTGTTTAGAACTGCACCAACTGACAGCTCCACCGTTTAATGTAAACACGTATCCGGTTTGCAATTTAGAATCGTCCGGATCAGTGTCAAAGCTTGCATCAACGTAACCATTTACGATGAGCTCTTTGTCACCTCCATATACTAGAAACATATCCTTAGTCCTTTTCAGGTATTTCAGGATGTTCTTGACCGCTGTCCAGTGATCCACTCCTGGATTACTTTGGTACCTCCCTGCTAGACTTATAGCAAGACACACACCAGGTCTGGTACACAACATTGCATACATGATAGAGCCTATGGCTGAAGCATAGGGAACATCTTTCATTTTCTCTCTATCTTATGAAGTGGTCGGGCATTGAGTCTTACTCAATTTCACACCTTGTAACACAGGCAAGAATCCTTTCTTTGCTTGATCCATTTTGAATTTCTTCAAAACTTTGTCAAGGTATGTGCTTTGTGAAAGTCCAATTAAGCGTCTTGATCTATCTCTATAGATCTTAATGCCCAATATGTAAGCAGCTTCACCGAGGTCTTTCATTGAAAAACTCTTATTCAGGTATCCCTTTATGCTATCTAGAAATTCTATATCATTTCCGATTAGTAATATGTCATCCACATATAATATCAGAAATGCTACAGAGCTCCCACTCACTTTCTTGTAAATACAGGCTTCTCCAAAAGTCTGTACAAACCCAAATGCTTTGATTACACTATCAAAGCATTTATTCCAACTCCGAGAGGCTTGCACTAGTCCATAAATGGATCGCTGGAGCTTGCACACTTTGTTAGCTCCTTTTGGATCGACAAAACCTTCCGGCTGCATCATATACAACTCTTCTTCCAGAAATCCATTCAGGAATGCAGTTTTGACATCCATCTTTCCAAATTTCATAATCATAAAATGCGGCAATTGCTAACATGATTCGGACAGACTTAAGCATCGCTACAGGTGAGAAGGTCTCATCGTAGTCAATCCCTTGAACTTGTCGAAAACCTTTTGCGACAAGTCGAGCTTTGTAGATAGTAACATTACCGTCAGCGTCAGTCTTCTTCTTGAAGATCCATTTATTCTCAATTGCTTGCCGATCATTGGGCAAGTCAACCAAAGTCCACACTTTGTTCTCATACATGGATCCCATCTCAGATTTCATGGCTTCAAGCCATTTTGCGGAATCTGGGCTCACCATCGCTTCTTCATAGTTCATAGGTTCATCATGATCTAGTAGCATGACTTCCAGAACAGGATTACCGTACCACTCTGGTGCGGATCTTACTCTGGTTGATCTACGAGGTTTAGTAGAAACTTGTTCTGAAGTTTCATGAGCATCGTCATTAGCTTCCTCACTAATTGGTGTAGGTGTCACAGAAACCGGTTTCTGTGATGTACTGCTTTCCAATAAGGGAGCAGGTACAGTTACCTCATCAAGTTCTACTTTCCTCCCACTCACTTCTTTCAAGAGAAACTCCTTCTCTAGAAAGTTTCCGAATTTAGCAACAAAAGTCTTGCCTTCGGATCTGTGATAGAAGGTGTATCCAATAGTTTCCTTTGGATATCCTATGAAGACACATTTCTCCGATTTGGGTTTGAGCTTATCAGGTTGAAACTTTTTCACATAAGCATCGCAGCCCCAAACTTTAAGAAACGACAACTTTGGTTTGTTGCGAAAGCATAGTTCATAAGGCGTCGTCTCAACGGATTTCGATGGTGCCCTATTTAACGTGAATGCGGCCGTCTCTAAAGCATAACCCCAAAACGATAGCGGTAAATCAGTAAGAGACATCATAGATCGCACCATATCTAGTAAAGTATGATTACGACGTTCGGACACACCATTACGCTGTGGTGTTCCGGGTGGCGTCAGTTGCGAAACTATTCCACATTGTTTCAAATGTACACCAAACTCGTAACTCAAATATTCTCCTCCACGATCAGATCGTAGAAACTTTATTTTCTTGTTACGATGATTTTCAACTTCACTCTGAAATTCTTTGAACTTTTCAAATGTTTCAGACTTATGTTTCATTAAGTAGATATACCCATATCTGCTTAAGTCATCTGTGAAGGTGAGAAAATAACGATATCCGCCACGAGCCTCAACATTCATTGGACCACATACATCTGTATGTATGATTTCCAACAAATCTGTTGCTCTCTCCATAGTACCGGAGAACGGTGTTTTGGTCATCTTGCCCATAAGGCACGGTTCGCAAGTACCAAGTGATTCATAATCAAGTGGTTCCAAAAGTCCATCAGTATGGAGTTTCTTCATGCGCTTTACAACGATATGACCCAAACGGCAATGCCACAAATAAGTTGCACTATCATTATCAACTCTGCATCTTTTGGCTTCAACATTATGAATATGTGTGTCACTACTATCGAGATTTAATAAGAATAGACCACTCTTCAAGGGTGCATGACCATAAAAGATATTACTCATATAAATAGAACAACCATTATTCTCTGATTTAAATGAATAACCGTCTCGCATCAAACAAGATCCAGATATAATGTTCATGCTCAATGCTGGCACCAAATAACAATTATTTAGGTCTAATACTAATCCCGAAGGTAGATGTAGAGGTAGTGTGCCGACCGCGATCACATCGACTTTGGAACCATTTCCCACGTGCATCGTCACCTCGTCCTTAGCCAATCTTCGCTTAATCCATAGTCCATGTTTCGAGTTGCAAATATTAGCAACAGAACCAGTGTCAAATACCCAGGTGCTACTGCGAGCATTAGTAAGGTACACATCAATAACATGTATATCACATATACCTTTGTTCACCTTGCCATCCTTCTTATCCGCCAAATACTTGGGGCAGTTCCGCTTCCAGTGACCAGTCTGCTTGCAGTAGAAGCACTCAGTTTCAGGCTTAGGTCCAGATTTGGGTTTCTTCTCCTGAGCAGCAACTTGCTTGCTGTTCTTCTTGAAGTTCCCCTTCTTCTTCCCTTTGCCCTTTTTCTTGAAACTAGTGGTCTTGTTGACCATCAACACTTGATGCTCCTTCTTGATTTCTACCTCCGCAGCTTTCAGCATTGCGAAGAGCTCGGGAATTGTCTTAACCATCCCTTGCATATTATAGTTCATCACGAAGCTCTTGTAGCTAGGTGGAAGTGATTGGAGAATTCTGTCAATGACGTAATCATTTGGAAGATTAACTCCCAATTGAATCAAGTGATTATTATACCCAGACATTTTGAGTATATGCTCACTGACAGAACTGTTCTCCTCCATCTTGCAGCTATAGAACTTATTGGAGACTTCATATCTCTCAATCCGGGCATTTGCTTGAAATATTAACTTCAACTCTTGGAACATCTCATATGCTCCATGACGTTCAAAACGTCGTTGAAGACCCGATTCTAAGCCGAAAAGCATGGCACATTGAACTATCGAGTAGTCATCAACTTTGCTCTGCCAGACGTTCTTAACGTCGTCAGTTGCATCAGCAGCAGGCCTGGCACCCAGCGGTGCTTCCAGGACGTAACTCTTCTGTTTAGCAATGAGGATAATCCTCAAGTTATGGACCCAGTCCGTGTAATTGCTACCATCATCTTTCAACTTTGCTTTCTCAAGGAACGCATTAAAATTCAACGGAACAACAGCAGGGGCTATCTATCTACAATCAAACATAAACAAGCAAGATACTATCAGGTACTAAGTTCATGATAAATTTAAGTTCAATTAATCATATTACTAAAGAACTCCCACTTAGATAGACATCCCTCTAATCCTCTAAGTGATCACGTGATCCAAATCAACTAAACCATGTCCGATCATCACGTGAGATGGAGTAGTTTCATTGGTGAACATCACTATGTTGATCATATCTACTATATGATTCACGCTCGACCTCTCGGTCTCCGTGTTCCGAGGCCATATTTGTTATATGCTAGGCTCGTCAAGTTAAACCTGAGTATTCTGCGTGTGCAACTGTTTTGCACCCGTTGTATTTGAACGTAGAGCCTATCACACCAGATCATCATGTGGTGTCTCAGCACAAACAACTTTCGCAATGGTGCATACTTAGGGAGAACACTTTTACTATGATAATTTAGTGAGGGATCATCTTATAATGCTACCATCAATCAAAGCAAGATAAGATGCATAAAAGATAAACATCACATGCAATCAATATAAGTGATATGATATGGCCATCATCATCTTGTGCTTGTGATCTCCATCTTCGAAGCACCGTCATGATCACCATCATCACCGGCACGACACCTTGATCTCCATCATAGCATCGTTGTCGTCTCGCCAATCTTATGCTTCTACGACTATCGCTACCGCTTAGTGATAAAGTAAAGCATTACAGGGTGATTGCATTGCATACAATAAAGCGACAACCATATGGCTCCAGCCAGTTGCCGATAACTCGGTTACAAAACATGATCATCTCATACAATAAAATTTAGCATCACGTCTTGACCATATCACATCACAACATGCCCTGCAAAAACAAGTTAGATGTCCTCTACTTTGTTTGTTGCAAGTTTTACGTGGCTGCTACGGGATTAAGCAAGAACCAATCTTACCTACGCATCAAAAAACCACAACGATAGTTTGTCAAGTTGGTGCTGTTTTAACCTTCGCAAGGACTAGGCGTAGCCACACTCGGTTCAACTAAAGTTGGAGAAACTGACACCCGCCAGCCACCTGTGTGCAAAGCACATCGGTAGAACCAGTCTCGCGTAAGCATACGCGTAATGTCGGTCCGGGCCGCTTCATCCAACAATACCGCCGAACCAAAGTATGACATGCTGGTAAGCAGTATGACTTATATCGCCCACAACTCACTTGTGTTCTACTCGTGCAAATAACATTAACACATAAAACCTGGCTCGGATGCCACTGTTGGGGAACGTAGTAATTTCAAAAAATTTCCTACGCACACGCAAGATCATGGTGATGCATAGCAACGAGGGGGGAGAGTGTTGTCTACGTACCCTCGTAGACCGACAGCGGAAGCGTTATGACAACGCGGTTGATGTAGTCATACGTCTTCACGGCCCGACCGATCAAGCACCGAAACTACGGCACCTCTAAGTTCTAACACACGTTCAGCTCGATGACGATCCTCGGACTCCGATCCAACAAAGTGTCGGGGAAGAGTTTCGTCAGCACGATGGCGTGCAGACGATCTTGATGTTTTACCATCGCAGGGCTTCGCCTAAGCACTGCAACAATATTATCGAGGATTATGGTGGAGGGGCGCACCGCACACGGCTAAGAGAACGATCACCAAGATCAACTTGTGTGTCTAGAGGTGCCCCCTGCCCCCATATATAAAGGAGCAAGGGGGAGGGGCGGCCGGCCAGGAGGAGGCGCGCCAGGGAGGAGTCCTACTCCTACCGGGAGTAGGACTCCCTCCTTTTCCTTGTCCAACTAGGAGAGGGGGAAGGAAGGGAGAGAGGAGAGGAAGGAAAGGGGGGGGCGCCGCCCCCCCCTCCTTGTCCATTTCGGACTAGAGAGGGAGGGGGCGCGCGGCCTGCCCTGGCCGCCCCTCCTCTTCTCCACTTTGGGCCCATGAGGCCCATTAACCCCCCCCCCCGGGGGGGGGTCCGGTAACCCCCGGTACTTCGGTTTTATCTGAAACTTCTCCGGAACACTTCTGGTGTCCGAATATAGCCGTCCAATATATCAATCTTTATGTCTCGACCATTTCGAGACTCCTCGTCATGTCCGTGATCACATCCGGGACTCCGAACAATCTTCGGTACATCAAAATATATAAACTCATAATGAAACTGTCATCGTAACATTAAGCGTACGGACCCTACGGGTTCGAGAACAATGTAGACATGACCGAGACACGTCTCCAGTCAATAACCAATAGCGGAACCTAGATGCTCATATTGGCTCCTACATATTCTATGAAGATCTTTATCGGTCAGACCGCATAACAACATACGTTGTTCCCTTTGTCATCAGTATGTTACTTGCCCGAGATTCGATCGTCGGTATCTCAATACCTAGTTCAATCTCGTTACCGGCAAGTCTCTTTACTCGTTTCGTAATACATCATCTCGCAACTAACTCATTCGTTGCAATGCTTGCAAGGCTTATGTGATGTGCATTACCGAGAGGGCCCAGAGATACCTCTCCGACAACTGGAGTGACAAATCCTAATCTCGAAATACGCCAACCCAACATGTACCTTTGGAGACACCTGTAGAGCTCCTTTATAATCACCCAGTTATGTTGTGATGTTTGGTAGCACACAAAGTGTTACTCCAACAAACGGGAGTTGCATAATCTCATAGTCATAGGAGCATGTATAAGTCATGAAGAAAGCAATAGCAACATACTAAACGATCGGGTGCTAAGCTAATGGAATGGGTCATGTCAATCACATCATTCTCCTAATGATGTGATCCCATTAATCAAATGACAACACATGTCTATGGTTAGGAAACATAACCATCTTCTATTAACGAGCTAGTCAAGTAGAGGCATACTAGTGACGTTTAGTTTGTCTATGTATTCACACAAGTATTATGTTTCCGGTTAATACAATTCTAGCATGAATAATAAACATTTATCATGATATAAGGAAATAAAATAATAACTTTATTATTGCCTCTAGGGCATATTTCCTTCACAAAAAGCAAGGAATAAAAATAAAATTGGGTTGCCTCCCAACAAGCGCTATCGTTTAACGCCCCTAGCTAGGCATAAAAGCGAGGATAGATCTAGGTATTGACATCTTTGGTAGGCAATCCATAAGTGGCTCTCATGATAGTTTCATATGGTAATTTTATTTTCTTTCTTGGAAAGTGTTCCATGCCCTTTTTAATGGAAATTGAAATCTAATATTCCCTTCCTTCATATCAATAATCGCACCAACCGTTCTAAGGAAAGGTCTACCAAGAATAATAGGGTCAGAAGGATTGCAATCTATATCAAGAACAATGAAATCTACGGGCACATAATTCCTATTTGCAACAATAAGAACATTATTAATTCTTCCCATAGGTTTCTTAATAGGGGAATCCGCAATATGCAAGTTTAGAGAGCAATCATCAAAATTACGGAAATCTAGCAAATCACACGAAGTCTTGGGAATAGTAGAGATACTAGCACCCAAATCACACAAAGCATAAAACTCATGATCTTTAATTTTAATTTTAATAGTTGGTTCCCACTCATCATAGAGTTTTCTAAGGATAGAAACTTTCAACTCAAGTTTTTCTTCATAAGATTGCATCAATGCATCAACAATATGTTCGGTGAAGGCTATATTTTGACTATAAGCATGTGGAGAATTTAGTACGGATTGCAACAAGGAAATACAATCAATTAAAGAGCAACTTTCATAATTAAATTCCTTGAAATCCAATATAGTGGGTTTAGCAACATCTAGATTTTTATTTCTTTCAATCCCACTTTCATCAATTTCATCATTAAGATCTAAATACTCCGAATATTTAGAACGCCTTCTAGGTAAAGGAAGATCATATTCAGTTTCATCAAGATTAATATTGCAAAACAAAGATTTAATAGGGGACACATCAATAACTTTTAGATCTTCATCTTGATTTTCATAGGAATTGGAAGAACACGCTTTAATAAAGGCATCTTTGGAAGCACGCATCCTAGCGGTTCTTTCCTTGCACTCATCAATGGAAATTCTCATGGCTTTGAGAGACTCATTGATATCATGCTTAGGAGGAATAGATCTAAGCTTTAAAGAATCAATCTCAAGAGAAATTCTATCAACGTTCCTAGCCAGATCATCAACTTTAAGCAATTTCTCTTCAAGCAAAGCATTAAAATTCTTTTGTGAATTCATAAACTCTTTAACACTATTCTCAAATTCAGAGGGAATCTTATTATAATTTCCATAAGAGTTGTTGTAGGAATTCCCATAATTATTAGAAGGATTACTAGGATATGGCCTAGGATTAAAATTCCCTCTATAAGCGTTGTTACCAAAATTATTCCTACCAACAAAATTCACATCCATAGATTCATTGTTATTCTCAATCAAAGTGGACAAAGGAATATCATTAGGATCAGAGAAACACTCTTAGTAGCAAATAATTTCATAAGTTCATCCATCTTTCCACTCAACACATTGATTTCTTCTATCGCGTGCACTTTTTTATTAGAAGTTCTTTCAGTATGCCATTGAGAATAATTAACCATAATATTATCTAGGAGTTTAGTAGCATCTCCTAATGTGATTTCCATAAAAGTGCCTCCCGCGGCCGAATCTAAAAGATTTCTAGCAGCAAAATTCAATCCGGCATAAATTTTTTGTATAATCATCCACAAATTCAAACCATGAGTAGGGCAATTACGTATCATTAATTTCATTCTATCCCAAGCTTGTGCAACATGTTCATGATCAAGTTGTTTAAAGTTCATAATATCGTTTCTAAGAGAGATGATCTTAGCGGGAGGAAAATACTTAGAGATAAAAGCATCTTTGCACTTGTTCCATGAATCAATACTATTTTTAGGCAAAGACGAAAACCAAGCTTTAGCACGATCTCTAAGCGAAAAAGGAAATAGCTTCAATTTAACGACATCATTATCAACATCTTTTTTCTTTTGCATATCACATAAATCAACGAAGCTATTCAGATGAGTAATGGCATCTTCACTAGGAAGGCCGGCAAATTGATCTTTCATAACAAGATTCAACAAAGCAACATTGATTTCACAAGATTCAGTATTAGCAAGAGGAGCAATCGGAGTGCTAAGGAAATCATTATTATTGGTATTGGTGAAGTCACACAATTTGGTATTATCTTGAGCCATCGCGACAAACAAGCAATCTAACACACGAGCAAACAAGAGCAAACGGGTAAAAGAGGCAAATAGAGAGGGAGGATAGAGAGAGAGAGGGCGAATAAAACAGCAAGGGTGAAGTGGGGGAGAGGAAAACGAGAGGCAAATGGCAAATAATGTAATGTGAGAGATAGGGATTGTGATGGGTACTTGGTATGTTGACTTTTTGCGTAGACTCCCCGGCAACGGCGCCAGAAATCCTTCTTGCTATGTCTTGAGCTTGTGTTGGTTTTCCCCGAAGAGGAAGGGATGATGCAACAGAGTAGCGTAAATATTTCCCTCAGTTTTTGAGAACCAATGTATCAATCCAGTAGGAGGTCACGCTCAAGTCCCTCCTACCCGCACAAAACGATAGCTACTCGCAACCAACGCGATTAGGGGTTGTCAATCCCTTCACGATCACTTACGAGAGTGAGATCTGATAGATATAATATTTTTGGTATTTTTGGTATAAAGATGCAAAGTAAAAAGTAAAAGCAAAGTAAAAAAGCAAAGCAAGATTAAAGTGATGGAGATTGATATGATGAGAATAGACCCGGGGGGCATAGGTTTCACTAGTGGCTTCTCTCAAGAGCATAAGTATTCTACGGTGGGTGAACAAATTACTGTTGAGCAATTGACAGAACTGAGCATAGTTATGAGAATATCTAGGCATGATCGTGTATATAGGCATCACATTCGTGACAAGTAGACCGAAACGATTCTGCATCTACTACTATTACTCCACTCATCGACCGCTATCCAGCATGCATCTAGAGTATTAAGTTAAAAACAGAGTAACACATTAAGCAAGATGACATGATGTAGAGAGATAAATTCATGCAATATGAAATAAACCCCATCTTGTTATCCTCGATGGCAACGATGCAATACGTGCCTTGCTACCCCTTTTGTCACTGGGAAAGGACACCGCAAGATCGAACCCAAAGCTAAGCACTTCTCCCATGGCAAGAACTACCAATCTAGTTGGCCAAACCAAACGGATAATTTGAAGAGACTTACAAAGATAACCAATCATACATAAAAGAATTCAGAGAAGATTCAAATATTATTCATAGATAGACTTGATCATAAACCCACAATTCATCGGTCTCAACAAACACACCGCAAAAAGAAGATTACATTGAATAGATCTCCACAAGAGAGGGGGAGAACTTTGTATTGAGATCCAAAAAGAGAGAAGAAGCCATCTAGCTACTAACTATGGACCCGAAGGTCTAAGGTAAACTACTCACACTTAATCGGAGGGGCTATGATGATGTAGAAGCCCTCCGTGATGACGGCCCTCTTTCGGTGGAGCTCCGGAACAGGCCCCAAGATGGGATCTCGTGGATACAGAAAGTTGCGGCGGTGGAATTAGGTTTTTGGCTCCTGTTCTGATCGTTTGGGGGTACGTAGGTATATATAGGAGGAAGGAGTACGTCGGTAGAGCACCGAGGGGCCCACGAGGCAGGGGGCGCGCCCTAGGGGGGGCGCCACCCACCCTCGTGACCTCCTCTTTGACCCCCTGGAGTAGGGTCCAAGTCTCCTGGATCACGTTCGGTGAGAAAATCATGTTCCCGAAGATTTTATTCCGTTTGGACTCCGTTTGATATTTTGTTTCTCCGAAACACTGAAATAGGCAAAAAAAAAACAGCAATTCTGGGCTGGGCCTCTGGTTAATAGGTTAGTCCCAAAAATAAGATAAAAGTGGAAAATAAAGCCCAATATAGTCCAAAACAGTAGATAATATAGCATGGAGCAATCAAAAATTATAGATACGCTGGAGACGTATTAATGGTGCTTTCCGTAAAATGCTTGCTAAGTATGATGTTAATCATAGAATTGCATCTCCTTATCACCCACAGTCTAGTGGTCAAGTAGAGTTGAGCAATAGAGAGCTCAAATTAATTTTGCAAAAGACTGTTAATAGGTCTAGAAAGAATTGGTCCAAGAAACTTGATGATGCATTATGGGCTTATAGAACTGCATATAAAAATCCTATGGGTATGTCTCCGTATAAAATGGTTTATGGAAAAGCATGTCACTTACCTCTCGAACTAGAACATAAGGCGTATTGGGCTATTAAAGAGCTCAACTATGATTTTAAACTTGCCGGTGAGAAGAGGTTATTTGATATTAGCTCACTTGATGAATGGAGTGTTGGAAATATGCCCTAGAGGCAATAATAAATTGGTTATTATTATATTTCCTTGTTCATGATAATCGTTTATTATCCATGCTAGAATTGTATTGATAGGAAACTCAGATACATGTGTGGATACATAGGCAACAACATGTCCCTAGTAAGCCTCTAGTTGACTAGCTCGTTGATCAATAGATGGTTATGGTTTCCTGACCATGGACATTGGATGTCATTGATAACGGGATCACATCATTAGGAGAATGATGTGATGGACAAGACCCAATCCTAAGCCTAGCACAAAGATCGTGTAGTTCGTATGCTAAAGCTTTTCTAATGTCAAGTATCATTTCCTTAGACCATGAGATTGTGCAACTCCGGGATATCGTAGGAGTGCTTTGGGTGTGCCAAACGTCACAACGTAACTGGGTGGCTATAAAGGTACACTACAGGTATCTCCGAAAGTGTTTGTTGGGTTGGCACGAATCGAGACTGGGATTTGTCACTCCGTGTAAACGGAGAGGTATCTCTGGGCCCACTCGGTAGGACATCATCATAATGTGCACAATGTGATCAAGGAGTTGATCACGGGATGATGTGTTACGGAATGAGTAAAGAGACTTGCCGATAACGAGATTGAACAAGGTATCGGGATACCGACGATCGAATCTCGGGCAAGTATCGTACTGCTAGACAAAGGGAATTGTATACGGGATTGATTGAATCCTTGACATCATGGTTCATCCGATGAGATCATCATGGAGCATGTGGGAGCCAACATAGGTATCCAGATCCCGCTGTTGGTTATTGACCGGAGAGTTGTCTCGGCCATGTCTGCATGACTCCCGAGCCCGTAGGGTCTACACACTTAAGGTTCGATGACGGTAGGGTTATAAGGAAAGTATGTACGCGGTTACCGAGTGCTGTTCGGAGTTCCGGATGAGATCCCGAACGTCACGAGGAGTTCCGTAATGGTCCCGAGGTAAAGATTGATATATATGAAGTATGGTTTTGGCCACCAGAAGTGTTCCGGGCATCACCGGTAGTGTACCGGGACCACCGGAGAGGTCCGGGGGTCCACCGGGAGGGGCCCCGGGCCCCGGAGGCATACATGGGCCAAGTGTGAGAAGGGACCAGCCCCTAGGTGGTCTGGGGCGCCTCCCCACCAAGGCCCATGCGCCTAGGGAGAAGAGGGGGGCAAACCCTAAGGGCAGATGGGCCCTAAGGCCCATGCCTGGTGCACCTCCCTCTCCCCCCCCACTTGGCCGCCACCCAGATGGGGATTGGGGCTGCCGCCACCCCTAGGGTGGAAACCCTAGGTGGGGGCGCAGCCCTCCCTCTCCCCCTATATATAGTGGAGGCAAAGGGGCATCCCAACACATGAAGTCCTTCCCCTGTTGGCGCGGCCCTACCCCTCTTCCTCCTCGTCTCTCGTAGTGCTTGGCGAAGCCCTGCTGGAGTCCCGCGCTCCTCCACCACCACCACGCCATCGTGCTGCTGCTGGATGGAGTCTTCCCCAACCTCTCCTTCTCCCCTTGCTGGATCAAGGCATAGGAGACGTCACCGGGCTGTACGTGTGTTGAACGCGGAGGTGCCGCCCGTTCGGCACTAGGATCATCGGTGATTTGGATCACGACGAGTACGACTTCATCAACCCCGTTCACTTGAACGCTTCCGCTTAGCAATCTACAAGGGTATGTAGATGCACTCCCCTGTCCCTCATTGCTAGATGACTCCATAGATTGATCTTGGTGATGCGTAGATTTTTTTTTAAAATTCTGCTACGATCCCCAATAGTGGCATCATGAGCTAGGGCTATGCGTAGTTTCTATGCACGAGTAGAACACAAAGCAGTTGTGGGCGTCGATATTGTCAATTTACTTCCCGTTACTAGTCTTATATTGATTCGGCGGCATCGTGGGATGAAGCGGCCCGGACCGACCTTACACGTACTCTTACGTGAGAATGGTTCCACCGACTGACATGCACTAGTTGCATAAGGTGGCTAGCGGGTGTCTGTCTCTCCCACTTTAGTCGGTTCGGATTCGATGAAAAGGGTCCTTATGAAGGGTAAATAGAAATTGGCATATCACGTTGTGGTTTTGGCATAGGTAAGAAACGTTCTTGCTAGAAACCTATAGTAGCCACGTAAAAACTTGCAACAACAACTAGAGGACGTCTAACTTGTTTTTGCAGCATATGTCGTGTGATGTGATATGGCCAAAAGGATGTGATGAATGATATATGTGATGTATGAGATTGATCATGTTCTTGTAATAGGAATCACGACTTGCATGTCGATGAGTATGACAACTGGCAGGAGCCATAGGAGTTGTCTTAATTTATTTATGACCTGCATGTCAAAATAAACATCATGTAATTACTTTACTTTATTGCTAAAGCGTTAGCCATAGTAGTAGAAGTAATAGATGACGAGACAACTTCAAGAAGACACAATGATGGAGATCATGGTGTCATGCCAGTGACAACGATGATCATGGATCCCCGAAGATGGAGATCAAAAGGAGCAAAATGATATTGGCCATATCATGTCACTATTTGATTGCATGTGATGTTTATCATGTTTTACATCTTATTTGCTTAGAACGACGGTAGCTTAAATAAGATGATCCCTCACTAAAATTTCAAGAAAAGTGTTCCCCCTAACTGTGCACCGTTGCGAAGGTTCGTTGTTTCGAAGCACCACGTGATGATCGGGTGTGATAGATTCTAATGTTCGAATACAACGGGTGTAAGCCAGATTTACACATGCAATACACTTAGGTTGACTTGACGAGCCTAGCATGTACAAACATGGCCTCGGAACACGGAAGACCGAAAGGTCAAACATGAGTCGTATAGAAGATATGATCAACATGAGATGTTCACCATTGATGACTAGTCCGTCCCACGTGATGATCGGACACGGCCTAGTCGATTCGGATCATGTTTCACTTAGATGACTAGAGGGATGTCTATCTGAGTGGGAGTTCATTAAATAATTTGATTAGATGAACTCAATTATCATGAACATAGTCTAAATTGTCTTTGCAAATATGTTGTAGATAAATAGCTCACGTTGTAGCTCCCTGTTTCAATACGTTCCTAGAGAAAGATTAAGTTGAAAGATATTGTAAGCAATGATGCGGACTAGGTCCGTAGTTCGAGGAGTGTCCTCACTGCTACACAGAAGGCTTACGTCTTTGATACACCGCTCGATGTGCAAACCCCTACAACGTCATCTGTGGATGTTGTGAACACCTGACAGACACATCCTGATGACTACTTGATAGTTTAGTGCACCATACTTTACGGCTTAGAATCAGGATTCCAATGACGTTTTGAACGCCATAGAACATATGAGATGTTCCAATAGCTAAAATTGGGATTTCAGGCTCATGCCCGTGTTGAGAGGTGTGAGACCTCTGACAAGTTCTTTTGCCAACAAGATGGAGGAGAATAGCTCAGCTAGTGAGCATGTGCTCAGAATGTGTGGGTGCTGCAATCACTTAAATCAAGTGGGAGTTAAACTTCCAGATAATATAGTGATTGATAGAGTTCTCTAGCCACTATCACTAAGCTACTAGATCTTCGTGATGAACTATGACATGCAAGGGATGGAGTTGATCCCGGAGCTGTTCGCGGTGCTTAAGACCGCAAAAGGTAGAAATCAAGAAGGAGCATCAAGTGTTGATGGTTTAACAAGACCACTGGTTTCAAGAAGGGCAAGGGCTAAAAGGGAAACTTCATGGATGGCAAACCAGTTACCGCTCCAGTGAAGGAACCCAAGGTTGAACCCAAACCCGAGACTAAGTGCTTCTATTGTAAGGGGAACAGTCACTGGTAGCGGAATTACCCCAAATGCATGGTAGATAAGAAGGCTGGCAACTTCAACAAAGTATATACGTGTTATTAATGTGTACCTCACTAGTACTCCTGGTAGCACCTGGGTATAGGATACCGGTTCAGTTGCTATTATTGGTGACTTGAAGCAAAAGCTACGGACTAAACGGAGACTGGCTAAGGGCGAGGTGACGATGTGTGTTGGAAGTATTTCCAAAGTTGATAAGATCACCATCGCACGCTCCATCTGCCTTCGGGATTAGTATTGAACCTAGATAAATGGTATCAGGTGTCTACGTTGAGCATGAATATGATTAGATCATGTTCATTGCAATACGGTTATTCATTTAAATTAGAGAATAATGGTTATTCTGTTTACATGAATAATACCTTTCATGGTCATGCACCCTATGTGAATGGTTCATTAATCTCGGTCGTGGTAATACACATGTTCACGCCAAAAGATGTAGAGTTAATAATGATAGTACCACTTTCTTGTGGCACTACCGCTTAGGTCATATTGGCGTAAGATGCATGAAGAAACTCCATATTGATGGATGTTTGGAGTCACTTGATTTTGAATCGCTTGACACATGCGAGCCATGCCTCATGGGCAGGATGACTAAGACCCCGTTTTCAGGTACAATGAAACGGGCAAGTGACTTGTTGGAAATCATACATGCTGATGCGTGTGATCCAATGATAATTGAAGCGTGCAGTGGATATCGCTATTTTCTCATCTTCACTGACGATTTGAGTAGATATAGGTATATTTACTTAATGAAGCACAAGTCTGAAACATTTGAATAGTTCAAGCGATTTCAGAGTGAAGTTAAGAATCATCATAACAAGAAGATCAAATTCCTATGATCTGATCAATGAGAATTTCTGAGTTATGAGTTTGGCAAACACTTAAGACATTGTGGAATTGTTTCACAGTTGAAGCCACCTGGAACACCACAGGGTAATGGTGTGTCCGGACGTCGTAATCGAACCCTATGAGATATGGTGCGATCTATGATGTCTCTTACCGATCTACCGTTTTCATTTTGAGGATATGCATTAGAGACAGCTGCGTTCACTTTAGATAGGACACCATCTAAGTCCGTTGAGACGACGTCAAACATTGGTTTGGCAAGAAACCAAAGTTGTCGTTTCTTAATGTTTGGGGCTGCAATGCTTAAGGCTTCAGCCGAAGAAGCTCGAACCCAAAGCGGACAAACACATCTTCATAGGATACCCAAAGGTGATAGTTGGGTACACCTTCTATCTCAGATCCGAGGGCAAATTGTTTGTCGCTAAGAACGGGTCCTTTCTCGAGAAGGAGTTTCTCTCGAAAGAATTGAGTGGGAGGAAGATAGAACTTGATGAGGTTGTTGAACCTCTACTTCAACCAGAAAGTGGTGCAACACAGAAAGATGTTTCTGTGGCGCCTATGTCGGTTGAAGAGGAAGTTAATGATAGTGATCATGAAGCTTCAGATCAAGTTGCTATCGAACCTCGTAGGTCGACAAGGATATGTACTACTCCTGAGTGGTACGGTGATCCTGTCTTAGATATCATGTTGTCAGACAACAATGAACCTATGAGCTATGGAGAAGCGATGGTGGGCCCGTATTCCTGCAAATGGTTAGAAGCCATGAAATCCGAGATAGGATCCATGTATCAGAACAAAGTATGGACTTTGGTGGACTTGCCCAATGATCGGCGAGCCATTGAGATAAATGGATCTTTAAGAAGAAGACGGACGTAGGCGGTAATGTTACCATCTATGAAGCTCGACTTGTGGGAAAGAATCTTTTCACAAGTTCAAGGAGTTGACTACGATGAGAATTTCTCACGTGTAGCGATGCTTAAGTCCGTCGGAATCATGTTAGCATTAGCTGTATTTTTCGATTATGAAATCTGACAGATGGATGTCAAAACGAGTTTTCTTACCAGTTTTCGTAAGAAAGAGTTGTATGTGATACAATCAAAGTTTTGTCGATCCTAAGGATGCTAAAAGGTATGCTGGCTCCAATGATCCTTCTATGGACTAGAGCAAGCATCTCGGAGTCAGAATATATGCTTTGATGGAGTGATCAAAGCTTTTAGGTTTATACAATGTTTGCTAGAAACTTGTATTTACAAGAAAGTGAGTGGGAGCACTACAACATTTCTGATAAGTATATGTGGATGCCATATTGTTGATCCGAAATAATTTCTGGAAAGCATAAACGTTTGTTTGAAGAGTGTTTTTTAAAGGAAGACCTGGATAAAGCTGCTTACATATTGGGCATCAGGATCTATAGAAATAGATCAAGACGCCTGATGATACTTTCAAAGAATGCACACCTTGACATGTTTTTGAAGGAGTTCAAAATAGATCAGTCAAAGAAGGGGTTCTTACCTGAGTTGTAAGGTGTGAAGTTGAGTAAGACTCAAAGCTTGACCACGGCAGAAGAAAGAGGAAGGACGAAGGTCGTCCCCTATGCTCTTGTCATAGGCTCTATACGGTATGCCATGCTGAGTACCGCACCTGATGTGTGCCTTGCCACATGTCTGGCAAGAGGGTACAAAGGTGATCTAGGACTGGATCACCAGATAGCGGTCAAAATTGTCCTTAGAGGAATAAGGAAATGTTTCTCGGTTATGGAGGTGATAAAGAGTTCGACGTAAAGAGTTACGTCGATGCAAGCTTAACACCTATCCGGATAGCTCTGAGTAGAGATACCGGATACGTATAATGGAGCAATAATTTGGACTAGCTCCAAGTGGAACGTGGTAGCAGCATCTACGATATGACATAAAGTTTTGCGAAATACATAGGGATCTAAATATGGCAAGACCCGTTGACTACAACCTCTCTCACAAGCATAACATGATCAAACCCAGAACTCTTTGAGTGTTTATCACATAGTGATGTGAACTAGATCATTGAGTCTAGTAGACTCTTGGATGTTGGTCACATGGCAATGTGACTTGTGAGTGTTAATCACATGGCGATGTGAACTAGATTATTGACTCTAGTGCAAGTGGGAGACTGTTGGAAATATGCCCTAGAGGCAATAATAAATTAGTTATTATTATATTTCCTTGTTCATGATAATCATTTATTATCCATGCTAGAATTGTATTGATAGGAAACTCAGATACATGTGTGGATACATAGGCAACAACATGTCCCTAGTAAGCCTCTAGTTGACTAGCTCGTTGATCAATAGATGGTTACGGTTTCCTGACCATGGACATTGGATGTCGTTGATAACGGGATCACATCATTAGGAGAATGATGTGATGGACAAGACCCAATCCTAAGCCTAGCACAAAGATCGTGTAGTTCGTATGCTAAAGCTTTTCTAATGTCAAGTATTATTTCCTTAGACCATGAGATTGTGCAACTCCGGGATATCGTAGGAGTGCTTTGGGTGTGCCAAACGTCACAACGTAACTGGGTGGCTATAAAGGTACACTACAGGTATCTCCGAAAGTGTTTGTTGGGTTGGCACGAATCAAGACTGGGATTTGTCACTCCGTGTAAACGGAGAGGTATCTCTGGGCCCACTCGGTAGGACATCATCATAATGTGCACAATGTGATCAAGGAGTTGATCACGGGATGATGTGTTATGGAATGATTAAAGAGACTTGCCGGTAACGAGATTGAACAAGGTATCGGGATACCGACGATCGAATCTCGGGCAAGTATCGTACCGCTAGACAAAGGGAATTGTATACGGGATTGATTGAATCCTTGACATCGTGGTTCATCCGATGAGATCATCGTGGAGCATGTGGGATCCAACATGGGTATCCAGATCCCGTTGTTGGTTATTGACCAGAGAGTTGTCTCGGCCATGTCTGCATGACTCCCGAGCCCGTAGGGTCTACACACTTAAGGTTCGATGACGCTAGGGTTATAAGGAAAGTATGTACACGGTTACCGAGTGTTGTTTGGAGTCTCGGATGAGATCTCGGACGTCATGAGGAGTTCCGTAATGGTCCGGAGGTAAAGATTGTTATATAGGAAGTATGGTTTTGGCCACCGGAAGTGTTCCGGGCATCACCGGTAGTGTACCGGGACCACCGGAGAGGTCCGGGGGTCCACCGGGAGGGGCCACGGGCCCCGGAGGCATACATGGGCCAAGTGTGAGAAGGGACCAGCCCCTAGGTGGGCTGGGGCGCCTCCCCACCAAGGCCCATGCGCCTAGGGAGAAGAGGGGGGCAAACCCTAAGGGCAGATGGTCCCTAAGGCCCATGCCTGGCACGCCTCCCTCCCCCCACTTGGCCGCCACTCAGATGGGGATTGGGGCTGCCGCCACCCCTAGGGTGGAAACCCTAGGTGGGGGCGCAACCCTCCCTCTCCCCCTATATATAGTGGAGGCAAAGGGGCATCCCAACACATGAAGTCCTTCCCCTATTGGCGCAGCCCTACCCCTCTTCCTCCTCGTCTCTCGTAGTGCTTGGCGAAGCCCTGCTGGAGTCCCGCGCTCCTCCACCACCACCACGCCGTCGTGCTGCTGCTGGATGGAGTCTTCCCCAACCTCTCCTTCTCCCCTTGCTGGATCAAGGCGTAGGAGACGTCACCGGGCTGTACGTGTGTTGAACGCGGAGGTGTCGTCCGTTCGGCACTAGGATCATTGGTGATTTGGATCACAACGAGTACGACTTCATCAACCCCATTCACTTGAACGCTTCCGCTTAGCGATCTACAAGGGTATGTAGATGCACTCCCCTCTCCCTCGTTGCTAGATGACTCCATAGATTGATCTTGGTGATGCGTAGAATTTTTTTAAAATTCTGCTACGATCCCCAATATGGAGAACCCAAGCATATGAGAATGCCAAGTTGTTTAAAGAAAAAGTTAAAAGATGGCATGACAAAAGGATACAAAAGTGTGAGTTTAATGTAGGTGATTATGTATTGCTATACAACTCTCGTTTAAGATTTTTTGCAGGAAAACTTCTCTCTAAATGGGAAGGCCCCTATGTTATCGAAGAGGTCTATCATTCCGGTGCCATAAAGATCAACAACTTTGAAGGAACAAATCTGAAGGTGGTAAACGGTCAAAGAATCAAACATTATATCTCAAGTAATCCCATAAATGTTGAAACCAATATTATTGAAACCGTAACCCCGGAGGAATACATAAGGGACACTTTCCGGAACGTTTCAGACTCCGAAAAGGAATAGGTATGTGGTACGGTAAGTAAACCGACTCCAAAACAATTTTTAAGGCAATATTTCTCCGTTTTGGAATATTTAGAAAAATAGAAAAATAAGTAGCAGCCCGGGAAGGACACGAGGGCCCCACGAGGGTGGTGGGCGCGCCCCCTACCTCGTGAGCACCTTGTGTGCCTTCCGGACTCCGTTTTCTTGCACGATACGTATTTTGCTCGGTAAAAGTTCATTATATAACCTCCCGAAGGTTTTGACTCTCGTATCATGCAAATCTCCTCTGTTCTTGTTTCGAGCTTTTTTTTGTCAGGGTTTTCCAGGCTAGGCATCATGTCGTCTCCCTCCTCCAACAATGGTGACAACGATGCTTGGCTAATGAAGATAGATCTGAAGAGGGAAGAACCCACGAGGGTCAACAAGGATGAAAGGATCAAGAAGGCCACGGAGGATCAAGCTCCGGCAGCAAAAGACATCCTTCAACTTGATCATAACCTTCTTACCCCAACTGAGATCGAAGCTTTCAATATGATTGAGTTAGCTCATATACAAAACAAGTATCTCACACAAGAAAATATTTTGTTGAAGGAGCATATTGTCGCACTCAAGGGCATTATTCGCAAGCTGGAGGACCTCTTACGCTCGATGTGCGATTATCCGTCACCTCCACCTTCTTCACCGACAAAGGAGATATAATCACATGGGTATGGGCACTCCCCTTGGCAACTGCCAAGCTTGGGGGAGGTGCCCCGGTATCGTCACAACTCCTATCTTTATCGTTTTTCTTAGTTCGATCCTATTAGTAGTATCTTGATCTAGTAGAATAAAGTTTATGGCATGATCTAGTTTTGAGTTTGCTTTATGATCTCTCTTTGTAATCGAGTCCGTGAGCTATATATAATAAAGATTAGTGTTGAGTCAAGGGCTTGATTATTTTGCCATGATCTTGGGTGAATAAAAAGAAAGAAGAAAAGAATAAAAAGAAACAAAAAGTTCATATTGATCTTATTGAGAGTAATGACTTCACATAGAAAGGGTATGATGATTAAAAGTTGTTGGGAGTTGGCAGACATAGCTTTGGTCATTGTTGCAATTAATAGGAAGTAATAAGGAAAGAGAGGTTTTCACATATAGATATATTATCATTAACATCTTTTATGATTGGGAGCACTAATTAAAATATGACATGCTAAAGGGTTGATGTTGGACAAGGAAGACAACGTAACGAGTTATGTCTTTCTTATATCTGAGATAAAGTATGTTGTCATGGATCCTCTAACTTGTTGAGCTTGCCTTTCCCCCTCATGCTAGCCAAATTCTCAGCACCAAGTAGAAATACTACTTGTGCTTCCAAATACCCTTAAACCAGTTTTGCCATGAGAGTCCACCATATCTACCTATGGATTGAGTAAGATCCTTCAAGTAAGTTGTCATTGGTGCAAAGCAATAAAAATTGTTCTAAATATGTATGATTGATTGGTGTGGGAGAAATAAGCTTTATACGATCTTGTGATGTGGAAGTAATAAAAGCGACAGACTACATAATAAAGGTTCATATCACAAGGGGCAATATAAAGTGACGTTCTTTCGCATTGAGATTTTATGCATCCAACCATAAAAGCGCATGGCAACCTCTGCTTCCCTCTGCGAAGGGCCTATCCTTTACTATTATCTTCTACCTTATGCAAGAGTCATGATGATCTTCACTTTTTCTTTTTCATTTTATCCTTTGGCAAGCTCAGCATGTTGGAAAGAACATGATATATATATCTAATTGGATGTAGGGGAGCATGAACCATTATTGTTGACATTACCCTTGAGAAAAAGGTTGTGGGGCAAAACCGTAAGCCCCTATCTTTCTCTGTGTCCGATTAAAACTCCGTAACCACAAGTATTGCGTGAGTGTTAGCAATTATGGAGGACTAAATGATAGTTGAGTATGTGGACTTGCTTTTTAGCTCTGACATAGACTCTTTCCGATGTTATGATAAATTGCAATTGCTTCAATGACTGAGATTATAGTTTGTTGGAGCCCAATAAGGTTTATGATTTATACTCTTGCATTATGAATAGATCATCACTTGAACATAAGTAATCATATGACAAAATCTATATATGTTGCTATTATAAGAATAATCATGATGCCTTCATGTCCGTATTTTATTTTTATCGACGCCTCTACCTCTAAACATGAGGACATATTTATTGTTATCAGCTTTTCGCTTGAGGACAAGCGAGGTCTAAGCTGGGGGGAGTTGATACGTCCATTTTGCATCCTGCTTTTATATCGATATTTATTGCATTATGGACTGTTATTTCACTTTATGTCACAATACTTATGGCTATTCTCTCTTATTTTACAAGGTTTACATAAGGAGGGAGAATGCCGGCAGCTGGAATTTTGGGCTGGAAAAGGAGCAAATATTAGAGACCTATTCTGCGCAACTCCAAAAGTCCTGAAACTCCACGGAACATCTTAAAATAAATAAAGAAAAATCCTCGCCAAAGATGAAGGCCAGGGGGCCCACACCCTGCTCACGAGGGTGGGGGTGCGCCCCCCTAGGGCGCGCCCCCTACCTCGTGGGCCCCCTAGTGGGTCTCCGACGTCCATCTTCTCCTATATGAGGTCTTTCGATGAGAAAAAAAATAAGAAGGAACTTTTCGGGACGAGACTCCGCCGCCACGAGGCGGAACCTTGCCGGAACCAATCTAGAGCTCCAGCAGAGCTGTTCTGCCGGGGATACTTCCCTCCGGGAGGGGGAAATCATCACCATCGTCATCACCAATGGTCCTCTCATCGGGAGAGGGCAATCTCCATCAACATCTTCACCAGCACCATCTCATCTCCAAACCCTAGTTCATCTCTTGTATCCAATTCTTGTCTCAAAGTCCGGGATTGGTGCTAGTAGGTTGCTAGTAGTGTTGATTACTCCTTGTAGTTGATGCTAGTTGGTTTATTTGGTGGAAGATCATATGTTCAGATCCTATATGCATATTATTACCCCTCTGATTATGAACATGAATATGCTTTGTGAGTAATTACGTTTGTTCCTGAGGACAAGAGAGAAGTCTTGCTATTAGTAGTCATGTGAATTTGGTATTGGTTTGATATTTTGATAAGATGTATGTTGTCTAGCCTCTAGTGGTGTTATGTGAACGTCGACTACATAACACTTCACCATTATTTGGGCCTAGAGGAAGGCATTATGAAGTAATAAGTAGATGATGGGTTGCTAGAGTGACAGAAGTTTAAACCCTAGTTTATGCGTTGCTTCGTAAGGGGCTGATTTGGATCCATATGTTTCATGCTATGGTTAGGTTTACCTTAATACTTTTGTTGTAATTGCGGATGCTTGCAATAGAGGTTAATCATAAGTGGGACGCTTGTTCAAGTAAGAACAGCACCCAAGCACCGGTCCACCCACATATCAAATTATCAAAGTATCGAACGCGAATCATATGAACGTGATGAAAACTAGCTTGACGATATTCCCATGTGTCCTCGGGAGCGCTTTTCTTATTATAAGAGTTTGTTCCGGCTTGTCCTTTGCTACAAAAAGGATTGGGCCACCTTGCTGCACTTTATTTACTTTTGTTACTTGTTGCTCGTCACAATTTATCTTATCACAAAACTATCTGTTACCACTTATTTCGGTACTTGCAGAGAATACCTTGCTGAAAACCGCTTATCATTTCCTTCTGCTCCTCGTTGGGTTCGACACTCTTACTTATCGAAAGGACTACGATAGATCCCCTATACTTGTGGGTCATCACGGTCTGTGCTGGTCGACCGGCGCAGACGCGAGATCAGTTCCTGTCTAAGCCATTGAGATTGTTGTCAACGTTGGATGTGCCCTGCTGCGTCGTTCCCTTCTCGTCTCGCACAGAAATAAAACCCCGACTCCTATTGCACACGCATAACAAATTCAAGAGAGCATCCGAACCAACCTGTGGTTGCATTGTTATTCTAGAATTTTGTGTGCTCAATTTCATACAACTTGTTGCTTTAGGAAGGATACTAAACATCCTCGATTCCAATATGAGTACAATGATAATGACATGTTGGCTTTTTATATTAAGGTTGCATATGATTATTTTGATAAGGAGTTGGGTGGAGCTGCCGCCGCGAACCATCTCTTTCCGGCGGGGAAATGGCCTTTCTAGCGGCGATGGACAGGTAGGCGACGCCAAGATCGGCATGGCGGCGGAAGGGGTAGTGCGCGCGCGCGGGGGGGGGGGTCTGGACATGCAAAAAGCGTTTTTCACCTGACAGGGGTGGCCCATGCATCGCTTTTCCTTCCGCCGGAGCCCCCAAGCGCCCCCAGTGCACTGGGTTCGGCCTGGGATCACCCCGCCGAACCGGCGGAACTTGGCGTCCTAGGGGGCGACTGGGTTTTCTTCCGGTGCCGACAGGAAAAAAGTCACCCTGGGGGGTGTTGGGAGCGCGAGTGGAGATGCTCTCATGTACTAGGAGGGTGAGAGTGTTTCTGACTTACTCTGGATGGAACTCTACGCTCAAGAGCATCTCCGCCAATGTGGCAATGTTGTACTAGCCGCTTCACCTAGGGGCACCAGACCAACTGTCGGTACAAGTGCACCGAGTGGCGTGCCGGGGAGGGGAAGGACAGGGAATGTATCCGGTGCACCCGCACTTGTAGTGCTACCCGTGCACCGAATGCCATAGAATGTTTTAAAAAACCTGAAGAAGAAGAAAATCTAGCACGTTGACGCAACATCAATGTATGATGTCACAATTTTTTGTGTAAAAAATTAAAATATTTTTTGAGATACAAAAATGACAAATTTGACTTCAGTGTAATAATGGACCAAATCTAAAGCCCGTTATGTTATGTACTATTCAACATTGAATTTGTTATTTTTGTTTTTTGAGTTAGGTTTTGAATTCTGACTTGAAATTTTATGACAACCTACATTAATGTTGTGTGAGTGTGCTATTTTTTTCAGAATTTTTCGAATATTTTAAGAATACAATGTGAGCTTGGTGTATCGGTGGGAAGTATCTAGTGCTCCCAGGCCTAGGGTGCTCCCGGTGCTCCGATGCGAAAAACATTATTTTACATGTTCAAAAAATTCTGAAAAAATGCAGCACATCGACAGAACATCAATGTCTCTTGTCACAAAATTTCAAATCAAAATTCGAAACATTGCTCGAGATACAAAAATGACAAATTTGACATCAATGTGATAATGGGCCAAAACTAAAGCCCAGCTTATGTTATGTACAAAATTTTGTCATTTTTGTATCTCAAGCAATGTTTCGAATTTTGATTTGAAATTTTGTGACAAGAGACATCGATGTTCCGTCGATGTGCTGCATTTTTTTCCAGAATTTTTTGAACATTTTAAAAATGTTTTTCGGACATTTGGAGCACCGGGAGCACCCCAAGCCTGAGAGCACTAGATACTTTCCCGTGTATCGGTAGCACCACAAGCTCCGGTGCACCAGATATTTCCCTGGGAAGGACAAGGAGAATATCCGGTGCACCGGTGCTTGTGGTGCTACCGGTGCACCGAACTCAAGTCACACATTTTAAATGTTTGAAAAATTCTAAAAAAATTGTAGCACATTGACACAATATTAATGTAGATTCTCACAAAATTTTAAGTCAAAATTCGAAAGAAAGCTCCTAAAACAAAAATGGCAAATTCAACACTGATAGTACATAATATAGGTTGAGCTTTAGATTTGGCCCATTATCACACTGATGTTAATTTTATGATTTTTATTCTTAAAAAGTATTTCAAATTTTGATACGAAATTTTGTGATAACATACATTAATGTTATGTCAATGTGCTTAATTTTTTTCAGATTTTTTAAAATGTTGTACGGCATTCGGTGCATTGGTAGCACCATAAGTGTTGGTGCACTGATACGTTCCCGGGAAGAACAAGGCCCTGCGTGCGTGGCTGCCAGGTGTGCCCGCGGAGGCCAAGCTGGACTAGGTGCTCCTCGTCAAGTACAACCAAAAAAAATATGGTAGTCGAGGAAACGGAAAAGCAAACGAGCTGACGCTCCCTAGCTAGTTCCTAGCCGCCGCCGGCCCGCCGCCGCTACTGCCGGTCCTCAGCCGCGGCGCACTAAGCGGGCCGAAGCCTCCGCTGCCCTGCCGCCGGTACAGGATCCCAGTAGCGCTTCCCTCTGCCGAGCAGCCGCTCCCGCCCAGCACGCCGCCGACCGGAGCTACGCCGTAGACCAGTCCTTAGGGAGGTAGCCACCACTCCTTC
>NC_041380.1:64392273-64395793 GCF_002162155.2 Triticum dicoccoides | reverse complement strand
TGTTCTGATTTAATGATTTTTGCATTGGATGCGTACTTGCTGTAGATTGGATATTATGAGCATAATGATGCCTTTTTCTTGATGAGTATTTTCTGCATGATATTTCCAATGCATGTTCAAGTTTACATGTGAAAGGATTTTGCTTGATAGGTGTTTGTGATAATGCTTGTAGGGGCAAATGTTTACAAATTGTTGTTTGAATTTCAGTTGAGCAAATGTTTTGGTGTAAACATGTTAGCAGTGAAACATGCAATGGCTCACCGTTTATATGAAAAATAAAAGATTTAATTGTTTTATCTGCACCGTCTTGGCCTGAAATCAAAGCTTAGCAGTAACATGCATTTTGAGAAAGCAGGAGCTTTCTCTTGGTTATACTGGCCGAAATTGGTTTACACATTAGTACTAGTGGTATTGTTGGCATGATTGATGCCTCAAATCTTGTTTGTGATTGGGAATATGGTGGTGTATTATGCTGTGTTGTTGATTTTAGCAGTCAGACCTAAATACTACCATTGAAAGTGACTGCTTCTCCATTTGCATGTTATTGATTGATCTTCAGGTTCCACCATTCGTGTTATGCCATGCTGCAAGTCTTTCATTGTTGGTTTCTTGTTTATTCATACTCCTACAATATTACAATTTCTCTTACAATTATGTGTTTCCTGTTACACTAGTCAATCATTCTTCGGGTTTTCACCTAGTCAACCTTACTAGCAATGTTACACAAGGCTTCATTTTCGGGGTTTGATGTTAACATTAATTTATGTTTCAGTATATATGCTAGGAAGGTATTGAATTGCATGTGTACGTACCTCCCAGTGCTACGAAAGGGGGTGTCACCAACACAAGCGAATCACGTTCAAGAGTAGGAAAGCGAAGATATCTTGAACAATATTTGTAGTAGGATAGCCGATGCGTGTTTTGTGAGAGCAA
Source organism: Triticum dicoccoides (assembly GCF_002162155.2). NCBI lineage: Eukaryota > Viridiplantae > Streptophyta > Magnoliopsida > Poales > Poaceae > Triticum > Triticum dicoccoides. The sequence continues at coordinate 64,394,860 of NC_041380.1, read as the reverse complement.
GATAGGTTAGCTATGTTGATGAAGGCCATCATCATGTGAACAATTTGTGTTCTGTATGGTCCATATCTTATTTGTTAATATTTATACGCATGAAGTATGAAACACTACAATATAATCATTGAATTTCCTATATGTTAGCCATGAATTGTCTAATTTTCCTTTCCAAAATGGTTGTTGAAATGCCTAACAATGTAAAAGTCACTGCTTAGTACATAAACATTCTTTCAGCCCCGAGGGGCATTATGGAAAATTCATGCCAAATCTACAATTTCACAGTTGTCTCGACCAAATAACTTCCAACCTTTTCACAGTTCTCAGCTCACAGCCGCTTTCTCACAGCTCGCAGCTCACGGCTGCTTTCTCAGAACTCGCAGCTCAACCAAACATACTCTAATTCTATCCCTTTGGAACCTGCAGTTGGAACAGGGCACCAACATTGTCAATTGGAGAGGCTTGGAGCTGCTTTGGCATCCTCAGGAGAGCAAACAAGAAGGTAATTTGCTGCTCCTAGCTTCTATACATATTTTTTTTGTGAATTTTAAAAATAATAAATCGTATCCCTTTATTGGTGCTTTTCCAAAATGACGAATTTACCTATCTGTAGATACTGATACACGTATCGGCGCATTTTAGCTCAGGAGAGCAAGCAAGAAGGTGATCTGCTGTTCCTAGCTTCTATACATATTTTTTTGTGAATTAAAAATAATAGCAAAACGTATCCCCACATTGAAGTTTTTCCAAAATGGCAAATTTGTGTATCCATGTATCATATCTGTGTTAGGTTCCCAGAAGCTCGCCGGAACTGCTGCCATGTCTTCGAAGGGCAAGAAGAAGAAGCCGTCGGCATCCCCGCAGCCGTCACCTCGTACACCTCCCTCTCGCGCCCGTGAAGGCACCGGGGGCTGCATCCTGGACCTCTCGTCCACCGCTGCAGCGGCGGCGGCGCGGTACCCGGCTCTCGTACCCCGCGGAGGCGCGGGTTGTTTCGCCGGCACCGTCTCCGATGTGGTCTCCAGGGGCGGGAGCCGCGGTGGCGAGGGGAGGCTCTGGCTTGCCGAGCCCGCCATGGCTAGCACCGGGCTTCGGCCTGGGTGCCTCGTCTTTGTATGCTCCTCACCAAACTTGTTAACTAAGCACTACACTTGTGTTTTCAATATAAACCATGCTCCATGTAACATCAATTATTGCTGTTAAAATTTCGACTGTGTGCCCACCTTTGACTGTGTAGATGTATCTTTGCTCTACTAGTGTAACATCTGGTCAACTGAATATACATTGATTGATCCACACTGTTTTTCAATACCGCCGCAAAGAATCATATTTACAGCTTGCTGAAAATAAGATTAACACATACAGTGGATTGCGGTACCCTGGTTGTAGAACTGACATTCGAGCTTCCCATGGATTTTCCAACAGAGATAAAACTTCAGCTTACCAGTGTCTATGTGTTGTTTTGTTCTAGTCAGCTGAGCTTCGTCTCCTTGTTCTTAGGTGTCACTCATTTCTTCAAGTAGTAACAGTTTAGATGGCTTCCCACTTGATAGTTTATTTGAGGAGTGCAACAGATTTTTTGATCTTGATGTGGACAATGATCTCATCTCTAATGAAGCTGGGGTGAACTTTGTGACTGCCACAGTTTTCCCTTCACGTGAGGTATGTGCCTTTGTTATCTTTCTTCTCTTGGTGTATAAATGCCGCGAATGCCAAACTGTAAAAGTTTCTGATTGGATGGTCACTCTTATCAGGTTCAAAAGAATGACATCAAGCTCTCTTGGGATCTTGCCTGCACACTGGGATACCCTGCAGTAGGTCGTTCTTTGCTAATTAGCCCCCTATATACATCCCAAGCCCCAAAGCGAGCTGATTCTGGCGAGTTTTTGCGTGTGATAAAATGCAGCGATCTTTATCTCAGTCTAGTTCCAACGAAAGTTGTACCGTCCAGTCATAATAAGTCGGAATCTGATTGCCATCCTGTAAGAAATGTGATGGTTATGGAGTCACCTAAAAGGATTCCTTCAACTCCTCCATGCAGAAATGAATCCCATGATGGTGCATCTAACAGTGGCTTTTCATTGTGCTTGGATCAAGCCACTGCAAAATCAGCATTAGCAGATGATAAAATAAGTGACTTGCTGAAGACTTCTGCATCACGGTGGCTTGATGGTAGGCACTTGCTGAAAGGAAACTATGTCCCTCTCTCAATGTGCGGAAAACTATCTATGTTCGTAGTTCTGCGAGCAGAAACAGATGGTTCTGCCCTGGATGTAGTGCGTGAGAAAAAAAATTCAATGTCTAGTGCAGATGTCTCTGGTAAATTGGTTGAAACCCCTGCTTTGTTCCTTGTCGAGAGAACCACAAAAGTGCACCTTTCTGATTTGTCATCTTCAAAGGAGTTTGGGTCAGATAAGCTAGGGTTCCCACCAGAATATTCCATCTGTGCTGATACAGCAAGTGAAGATGCCAATCATGATCAAAGGCTTGGTGGGTTATCGGAAGTGTCAGCAAAAGTAAAAGAAATGATTTCGTTTTCGCTGGCAGATCAAATTGGTCTGCCAAGGAATGGTTTGCATGATTTACCAAGGTATAG
>NC_041380.1:64380045-64391912 GCF_002162155.2 Triticum dicoccoides | reverse complement strand
AAACACATTTATTTGTTAGTTAACGATATACTATTTTCTTTCATTTCAGGTATAAAGGTCTTCTTCTTTATGGTCCACCTGGAACAGGGAAAACCTCTCTTGCTTCTTCATGTGCCTATGATCTGGGAGCCAATCTTTTTACAATCAATGGACCAGAGATCATTAGTCAGTATCACGGTGAAAGTGAACAAACATTGTATGATGTTTTCACTTCAGCTAAGCAAGCTGCACCTGCTGTGGTTAGATTTTCTTCTAATGCCAACCACTTCTTTTCATTGTCATGTCAACAGCAGTTGAAATACTCTTAGTCTACTACCTTTTTAGGAAGCTAATGTCACAATTTTTTAACCTTTTCTCCCTCGCCCTGTATCATGTGGGATAGAAAAATGAGCAATCTTTTTGTTCACGACTTCTAGAACCTGAGTTAAAATGATTCCTATCCTCAGATGGTTACCCTTAGTATTCTAGATGAAAACATTGGTCATCCATCTTTAGAGGAACCTCATCCTTTACACCATTTTTTAACATTTTAAGTGAAGTTAGAAGTTACTACCATTTTAAAATCAATATAACACTTACTGCAATTGAAGAAGATACAAAAGTTGAAGAAGATCAAAAAACAAATATATCTTATGAACTAGATTTTGGGTAAGCTAGGTGTTATCATCCATTATCTCTTGAGTTATTAGTGATCAAAATTAGTAATAGCTCCTGTTATCAATGTTTATGGATTGAATGAAGTATTTAATTACAAATGGTTTCTCTATACTTCAATGAGGACTTATGAATGATTAGCAATATGATTATTGATGTCTATGAATTGAATTATTTAATTACCAATGGTTTCTCTATATTACAATGAGGAAGTATGTGATGTCTTAATTGATAACAATATTGAGGATTGATAATATGTATCTTCATTGATATTAGATATTTATTGATGAATTGGATGCGATTGCTCCAGCCAGGAAGGATGGAGGCGAGGAGTTGTCTCTTAGAATGGTGGCCACTCTGTTAAAACTGATGGATGAGATTGGCCGTAATGATCGTGTTATCTTGATTGCTGCTACAAATCGTCTTGAAAGTATTGATCGTGCATTACTACGACCAGGAAGATTCGATCAAGAAATTGAAATAGGTAGAAATCTCTGATGTTTTTCATGTACCGCAGTTCTATATCTATTCTAGGTCAGTGCTGTTCTTTTTTAAGGTATTGTGTGCAATCATCCCCTAACAAAAGGTATTTGTGTGCAACTAAATCCAGTGCTAGTATATGTGCCGAATACATGAGGATTCCTTTTGCTGGTAACATCATCCATTTAGGGTGGTATCAACAAATAATTGTAGGCGATTGATTAATGCCCCCTCCTCCCCCGGCGAAAAATAGGCAATTTGTTATCTTGCATTTTAAGTACTTTGCGATACTTTAGAGACATCATGCCCCATATACTGTTATCTGCATCACTTTAGTACTAGCTGTTTTCAGAACTTAGGGTAAACTGAGGTTGACTGCTTACAGATAGCGTCAAATGCAAGCTGGCTGTCTTCGATGATAAGCCGTTGAATAATAGGGTTGTCCAGTTGATAAGTTGTTGAGCAAGTCAAAGTTGATCAATTGTTGATTCACTTGCAGGAGTACCATCTCCAGGACAGAGGCTGGACATACTTCACCACCTTCTAAGTGGAGTTCACCACTCCCTCACTAGTGAGGAAGTTGAGTCCCTTGCTTTTGCCACTCATGGATTCATGGGTGCTGATCTAGCTGCACTATGCAACGAGGCTGCATTGAGTGCTCTTCGCCGTTATATCAGTGTAAAGGAAAGTTCAACCCAACTACTTGGTGATCGTGACACAAATGCAGAAAAGACGAATATTCAAGAAATTGATGGTCTTTTGGGTTATGAAATAAGCTCATTATCATCATCTCTCTCAAAGTTAACCATGTCAATGGAGGATCATTGCTGGACCAGTAGAGGTGATACCATAGAAAGTAGCGAGCCGGATGATAAGAAAGATGAGTTGCTATTGTTGGTGACTAAAGAAGACTTTGAACAAGCTAAAATAAAAATTAGACCAAGTGCGATGCGTGAGGTATCATTTTTACCCACCTTATATGTTCATTTAGTGTTTCTTTCTCAGATTTCTTCTCTTATTACTTGCTGTGATTTTTTTCATAATAGTTCTTGTCTTGTAAGCATCATTTCTTCTCTCTTGCTTTTTTTTCTTTCTTTTCATATGTTTGTGTCAATATTTGTGTCATGGACTCCAACTGATGAGCAGTGGAAACTAAACTAAAAGTTGCACATTTCAGAACAATTGATGTGAAGTTCTGGTATAACAATTTCAGTTTAATGTAAGGTGTTCTTGATTTGGTTGTTCGAGATGCACCCTGGTGTGTTGCTATCTTATGGGAAATAGACACCAACATCAGTAAAAATATGTGTGTGATCTGTAGAACGTAGCACAATGTTAATGCTTCTTCCATCTTTTCCTGTACAGGTAATGCTAGAGCTTCCAAAGGTACGATGGGAAGATGTTGGTGGTCAAGCCAGGATCAAGAAGCAGTTAATTGAAGCCATCCAGTTGCCACAGAAATGCCCAGACGCGTTTGAACGCTTAGGGATCCGCCCTCCTAGAGGATTGCTAATGATTGGACCACCAGGTTGCAGTAAGACATTAATGGCTCGCGCTGTAGCTTCTGAAGCAAAAATGAATTTCCTTGCAGTTAAGGGTCCTGAGCTTTTCAGCAAATGGGTTGGTGACTCTGAAAAGGCAGTGAGATCATTATTTGCTAAGGCGAAGGATAATGCGCCTGCAATATTATTTTTTGATGAAATAGATGGGCTTGCAGTAACTCGTGGCCATGGAAGTAATGGCATATCTGTTGCTGATAGGGTACTCAGTCAGTTGCTACAGGAAATGGATGGTAAGCCTTGGTACTTAGGGACCTGTTGGTTGGTCCATGATGGTAGTCCAGCAACTGGTCACTTGTTACCTCAGTCTTTATTTGATCAAATCATTGATTTTTTATTAAGTAGTTAAATACTGGAAAGTGGGTTACTCTTGTATTATAGGCTGTCGTTGATTTAATTGATGACTACTCCCTCTGTCCCAAACCAAGCAACGGAGTGAGTACTACACAAACCAAGCAGTCAAGCATGTAAATTAGAGCAGATATGACGTTTCTACTATTTCTTTAGGTTCTACTGGTTGATTCCGCACAGGTTGTTCTTTCTTGGTACAATTAACAGAATAATCTTAGATAGTAAACCTAGATTACATTCATTAAAATGGACAATTACTAGTCAAAATTGAGGCCCCGGTATCCTACTATCTTACTCCCTCCGTCCCAAATATAACGTTTTTGCAAGCTACTTGCAAAAATGTCTTATATTATGGGACAGAGGGAGTATTAGTTACTGGGCTCTGTGCTACTCCCTCCGTTCAGAATTACTTGTCTCGAATATGGATGTATCTAGAACTAAAATACGTCTAGTACATCCATTTCTGCGACAAGTAATTCCGAACGGAGGGAGTATTTGCTTGTCTTTTCATTCTTAGTTGGAAATGCTGAAAACCTACGATCTGGACTCATGTTAGTTGTTACATATCTTTGCCAGTTAGGTTTTTATCATCTATAATTACCATGATTGCAACAGGTTTGGACCAGAAGATTGGTGTCACTGTTATTGCAGCTACGAATCGTCCTGACAAAATCGATATTGCACTTCTGAGACCAGGTCATCTGTCTTAACTACACAGATTATGCACATGCATTTTATGGTCTATGTTCCTTGTTGAGTTACACATGCAGTGCTCTCTATCTTTTGTTGGTTTTAACTTCATGAATGATGTATGCACTAGGTCGTTTCGACAGACTGCTTGATGTTCAACCACCAGATGAAGCTGACCGTGAGGATATTTTCCGGATTCATACACGCAGCATTCCTTGCAGTCACGATGTCAATCTAAACGAACTTGCTAGACTCACAGAAGGCTACACCGGCGCCGACATAAAGCTCGTCTGCAGGGAAGCCGCTGTAGCTGCTCTTGATGTATGCTACCTGCCCTTTGCCCATTCTGGTACACAAGGACTGGATGTGTTTTCTTCACTAGAAGCTTGCTGATAAACTATTTGGATTTTTACCAGGAGAACTTTGACATCCCAGAAGTAGCAATTACACACTTCAAGTCGGCAATCGACCGAGTAAGTCCATCAGATATGCAGTTCTACCAAGAACTTGCGGCGCGGTTCCGCCGTCTCGTTGATGACACAGATAACGCAACAACGCCGGGAATACGTACCGAACCTCCCATTTAGTATCCTTCTATATGTACAAGTGTACATAGAGGAGAGCAGTTCACTGTAAGCCATTCCTTATCTCCTCATTACCTCAATGACTCATCATTCGGTCCTAACATGAATTTGTGTTGACAGTTGCAGTATGATCCTCCAGCATTTCCTGTAGCTGGAATTCTTTTTGTTTCTGGTAGAGGCTAGTAGTGCAAGTCAAGAGTTGCATCTTTTTCCTCGATGTCCAATGGTTCCATCTAGTAATATTTTTATAGTGGTGGCTCTTGAAGGAGAGAGGATACTGATTACTGAACACAGTTTTGCCTGTGCAATTTTTTGCTAGTCATGTACCCGTGGAGTGAGTGTGTAAAATTTGTGCACATTTTGATTGCCAGTAATGGGATTGAGGAATCTTGCGCACGTGAAATTTTGGCGTGGAGAGTTTGGAATCCCAGCTCGAGAGCCGGTGAAAACGCGACTGCGGGGTGAAAAGCCCAACCCTTTTGCCCGACGCCTGCAGCATTCCCACTCCTTGGCTCGTCTCTCACCACTCCGGCCATGGACGCAGCCGGCTCCGTGTCTCACAGCCGCAAGCGTCCCCTCAATCTCAATCTAGTGCCGGCGCTCTCTGGCGGCGACGACCATCACAGCAGTACTGCAGTAGGCCAATCCTATTCCCCTGCACCCAGCAAATAGGACCTATACGTCACTTAAGTTTGATTTGTTGTTGCGCCGTAGACGTCACTTAAGTTCGGTTTGTTTTGCTCCGTTGAAGTTTATGTTTATTGAGAAGAAGCAAGATTCTTGAAGCCGGAAAGGTTCCCGTCCTGTTCGAGAATTGGAAGTGTTGCCATGCAAATTATTTTGCTGTCAATAATTTGTTGCTCCAGTTATAAGTCACATCGACTTACACAATGCAAATTATAATCTTGTGTTGATCAATGTCCTTATATCTAAGTTTGTTGTTCCATGACACAACACATAGTCATTCAAAAAAGTAGCGATGATAAATTGAACCTTTCTTCTAGCCGTAACTCAGGAATGAAACTAAGAATGGACCATGTTACAGTGCATTGTCACCTTAAATCGAGCACCTTTTGATCACCACATCACATCAACTGCTAAAGATCGATAGTTTCTAAAAAAAAACACCAGTAGCCTTTCTCACTTGGAGAAGGGGGACGCACTGTAGTGGCGGTAGAGCGCGTCTAGCCGCCGGCTACCCGCGCGCGGTTGCACTCGTGGAGCTCCGGCTTGCTGCGGCTCTCGAGGTCATACCGCAGCAGCCTCTCCCATTTTCCCACCACGATTCCACCAAGAACTCGCCGCACGCCCCGGCGACGGCGTCTCCACGCCGAGCAGCATCAGGAGGTGTGGGCCGACGTTCATCGGTATACTATCACCGTATCACGCACATTTTTTCCATTTCTTAGTTCCGACGGAAGGTAACATCGGGCCCGGGGATTCTCGCGCCAGTCCGACTTTTCCTGAACGTGTTTTTCTTTTTGATAAAACTTAACATTCTTGTTAACTTCAAAAAAGAAAAAAACTGCGCATTCTTGTTACTCTGTTCTGCATCCATTTCGCGCAAAAGGTAAATTTTCTTGCAGGATGACTCGTTCATTCCTTCAGAAAACATCAGCCGCCAAAGCATCACTGCTCGTGCCTACAGTGTCCATGGCTAGCATCCACAATTTGCAGGAGGTAATGAATCTAGCCCTTGCCATCTCCATTAGACTAGGAGTTCAAAGCCATCAGATTAGTATGGCATAATCAGGACCTGCAGCACTGGCACGGCAGCACCAAAGAGTAACAACCACTATCGCTGCCAGCTGATCTGACCCAAAAAAACTCGGCCGATCACTTGCGAGGCCTCCCTCGCTTCCCGCTCTTCTTCCCACCTTGTCCTGAGCTCCCGGCTTCCAGAGGAGAAGCGCCAGGGCTGCCGGTTCCCTTCTTAGGACGGCCTCTGCCTCTGCCCCTTCCTGACGGCATTGGCTCCGGAGTCGCCGTCTTGGCCCCCCTGCCTCTGCCCCGCCCACGACCATGACTGCCACACTCTGCCTCCTCCTTGGCTACCTGCTGTCTGATCTCGTCCTCGGCTTCTGGTTCTGCATGTTCCGAGGTTCAAAACCATCCACGCTTAGATTTCAGTTTAGCGACTGTCAAAGGTAAAAATGATACTCAGGCTGGAGTAGGCATTTTAGCAGTCAGCAACAATTCCAATGTAAACCCAACTCAATTTCAGTTTTACCATTTCACACTGAAAGTGCAGTAGGAGAGAAGCATCTTATTAGGTGAACCATCACTACGGAGCTTGCTTGAAAATTTGGTACATGACTGCCATTTACGAGCACTATGTATGTTTCGCACATGGAAGAAGCACTATAATTGGATGGACCAAAATGATCAGGAAAGTTATAAACTAAACAGAGCCCACTATATCAGAGCACTGGAATTGGATGGACCAACAATGTGGCTAATGTTGACAAACATCGCACCACGACCCTTGGCTACCTTTTGCACACTAATGCAATTTCTATTTTCCAGTCTGATAGCAAATCGAGAAACATTAACGTGTGCGGAAGGGGCGTCCTCTCGCACTAGCCACGTCGGATAAGAAACGACAAAATGAACGCAACGGGATTGGTCAAAGTCGCTCACGCATGTAGGATTGGCCTAACCTAACCTGGTCTCGCTCAAGACTCCACGAGACCACGGCGCCTTCCCTCTTTGCCGCCGCCTCCTCCTCTCCTCTTCCCTCTTTCTCCCATGCTAACTCTCGCCGCCGCCGCCTCCCCCATCCCAGATTCTTCTCCTCCGCCGCGCCATGGCGCTCCCTATGATCGATGTGCCATCGGGTTCCACTGTTCTTTGAACTCCGTTGGGTGCCGGGGTGGTGGTCTTAGGAGGAGGGGAGGAGGAAGAAGAAGAGGACCAGGAGAGCCCCGCAGGTGCAGGGGAGGCCGTTCGCGGTGGAGAGGCTGGTGGCGCACAAGGCATGGACGTGCCTGCCGAGTGCCCAGCCCGCTGACGGCGATGGGTCTGGATAAGTTCGGTGTGCTTTTAGGTTGATTTGGTATGTTGGACTGAATGAGGTTTGGTTAATTCGTTTTGCTTTGGTCCGTGCTTCTCCCAATCCAATCCCATCCTATCCCTCTTTGCTCCATCTCACATCCAATCTGATGCTTATTTTGATTTGGTGCAGATTCACTCATTTATTGGATTGTGAGAAAGAAGCTACAACCCTTTGATCCTGCCTGAAAAACAAAAGTAGCCTGCAGTTAAATCTTGTAATAATTGTCCAGTATGTTTCTTTCTTGCGTCCAGCTTATAGTTTGAGTGAAAGAAACTACAACTCTTTGGCTCTCACTGGAAAATGAAACTGACATTGCAGTTGAAATCCCCAAATGACTACCCAGTATGAGTCTCATGTGGCATCCCAAATAGCTGTTGTGTCTCAAGGCAAGGACAAGCCAACCTATGCACCTCATGTGGAAGATGGAGACATGTGTATTGTTCTTAATGCAAAAGATATCTGTGTTACAGGAAGAAAAATGATATGCATACCAACAAAATCAAGCGGATATCCTGACGAGTGTGCTCGTGGTGGTCGCTCAGATCCCAGCCGTGCGTGGCGGCGGGCGTCCTCGTCGAGATAGTGTCGTTGTATACATCAACTTCATCTCCAACCCATCCACAGGTGTACCAGCTCCTCTCTGTATATTGTTTGATTTTTTCATGTTCAATTCAACTTTCGCTAAAAGAACTTCAAAATCGAGCAGGGATTGCTTGATTTGTAGCCAATGATTTAATTGTTCATACTATTTTGGTGTCTAGAAATAGTAGTAAAACTACTAATATCGTATTAGGGGCTACAACGCAGCATGTATTGTTTGTTTGAATTAATTTATTTTCATTGTAATAGAGAGGAAGCAGTGAGTTTTGCTGGGGTTTTTTCCTGAAGGAATCGTGGTTTCTTTCAGGCCATCTCCATGGTAACACAGGGCCAGGGTTTTGGTGTAAGTAGCTCTAAAATATTAATTAGACTGGTGAATCTGACGGTTATAGTGCTCCATTCAATTATGATTCACTATCGCCGCTATATCAGATGGAAGGTTTACAGTTTGGAGATTGGAGCATCCAAGATATTATATCATATTGTTCATGAAAAGTTATGCAATAAGAAGTTAAGAACCACCCGATAATATGGAATCGCTGTATGCCTTTTTACAGCAACTAGCAAGGAGCAAAATAATATTTTTGATGTTGCTTTGACTAATTAAGTGAGGTCCTAACTTAAGTTGGCTAATTTCTTTCATACCCATTATATGATTGGCATGTCCTATTTCTCTCTTGGTTTCTTCTTCTTTCTTTTGTTGCTTCTTTGGAATTTTGTTGGTGTATTTTGGCTATTTGTTGAGTGTTTGGTGCTTGGTTTTCAGTTGTTCACTTTCTTTTTCTTCCCCTTCTTTGATTTTTCTTTTGGATGATCTTCTCCTAATAGACACCATATGGTTTTTGTGTTGTTTCCTAGGTACAGATTTTGGTGTCAATTCCTGGACCTTGCTGCCTGCATGGCCATCGGCATAGCCAACCCGACGTGCCGGCGTTTAGCGCGGATGGCCAGATCTATGCGGCAGAGAGCATGGCCGATGCTGGAAGGGAGGTCTTGCCGCCGGCCTCCAAGCAGTCGGTAGGCACAATGGATCCTAAAGCTCCAGGCTGGATCAAAAGGTATGTCGATTTGCAGTGTTACATGTCTGAAAATTGTGACTGAAAACTGGACTTATTAGTGTAGGCATAAACATTGCAGGCACTGATAAAAAAGGATATCTTAAACAATTACTGCGCCTTGAGATCTGCTCCTAGATGATTCTGCATTTTAGTTTTATGATGTGTAGTTATAGCTGATACTACTAAATGGCTCAGATGTACTTGCATCTTTAAAAATCAGTGATTTAATGAACATTTTGCCAATTGACACAAGATGCAGAGTATAAAAAGTTATAGCATGTTACAGATAAACCAGAGGAATTGGCATGTATATGCGTGTGTTCCTGATTATGTGTACCTTACAGGTTCAGTTGGGATATGTGGTCAAAGATTAGGACACTAATATCCGTGTAGGTTACATTTATAGTTGCTTAATTCATGATGTGCTCGTCTCGTCATTTTTATTCTGTACGTGCAGGGTGAGGATTTGGGAGGAAGCCCCTGTTTAGACACCTTGTCCCAGTCAAGCACGAGCCGACGGCGGTGACACTGCATATGTTATCCAGGATCATGCTCAACGGTTGTGTCATCGGCGACAAGATCCACAAGATGCCATGGCGGTGGTTGCCCCGGGTGTTAATGTAGAGGGCAGGAACCAGTAGCAGGTGAGGATACTATGCAATTTCGCTGTGAATCATTGTTAATTATTGGTCGTACTTCTTGTGCTCTGAAGATTTGATTCCACTCGTCTTGATACACAAAAAGAGTTTGTTTCATGAATTCAAAAGATACTGAAATTAAAGGTTCGGCTTATATTTGGGGAGCAGACTCTTTTTGAAAATCGACATCTGAATGTAAATAAATGCCCTTGGTATGTTCTGATTCCTATCATCCATTGTTGCAAATTTCTTCTAACCCAATATATCAGTTTCTTATCTTCTTTCGGTTCACCTTCACTCATCCTGACATTCATCACCATAAAATATTTTACATACAATTATCTTTACATTGTTAGCCTGCTTTTTTGTTTGTTTCACAAGCTTGAAATATTCTACAATGCTCATAGTGATGGAGGGGTTTGGTTGAGGTCTACTGATGTAGAACCCTCCAAGTTTTCAAGTATTTTAGTTTCCTATTTTTGCAATGTAGAATGTCTCATGATACATTTTCTTCTGCGATCTTATTTAGGTGAGCACCAAGATCTCTGAAACTTTTTCTTCAAAATACAGTAACCAAGCTGCGTTTGTTTCGTGCACATACATAAATGGATGGCTCTTCTTCTTGGAGCCCCAAGTTGTGGGAAAAAACCCCTATTGCTACCACTTGCAGGAAAGCTCAACCAAAACCAAGAGGTATTTTTATTTTTCTTCACTTCAACCAAGTCAGTCATGTACAATGAGCAGCACTCAAACCACAAAATGATTTGCATCCCATTAATTTTTCCAAATTTTCAATTTTATGACCTGGCATTCTAAATAAAACATAGCTCATAGCTCAATTTTATGCATAATTTCTCCTGGCAGATGTACATATTTATCCCCACAAGGCCACAAGACACAACTGTGTGTTGTAGGTAGCATCAGAAATTGAGTTGAATGGGATCAAGATGGAGCGGTTTGTTTCCAAAAGGCACCACCTCTTTAATTTTCTGCTGGACAAGCGGATAACATGCTCCGGTCCAATTCGTGATTGGTGTTGATGCATCTCTAAATAATCTAATCATTCTGTTTTGCTAGCTTGTGCCATGCATGTCAGTGAGTTCTGATGTTTTTTGTACTCTTATCATGTTATGTGTGTGTTTGTCTGAACTGCTATGAGATGGGCCAGTGGCAGGGTAACCAGAATGGGTCTTTTTGCCTGTACAGTTCTTATAGGATTATCCTTACTATATGTTTGAGTAAAACAACTTTCATGTTTATACTCGGTAGAAATTAAATATGAGATGTGCTTTCGAATCTGCATGCGTGTTGATCAAGACACGGCCCAGCATGGACGTTTAAAACACATGCAATCAGATTATCTCGATGTAATTCATTAGGATGCTTCTGATCTCTTTTCAACTAAAAAAATGCAATGGTGTACCGTGTACATATATCATGGATTATGTGCTTGTCTACTAATGGTGATGTTGACATGGTATACTGTCTATTCTCCCTACTCAATTGGCTGTGCTCATATCAATGTAGGCTAACTAAAGAATTTAAGATGCTCATATCTATGGATTTGAAGCTAACTAAAAAGTTTTAGATGTTCATATGTGGTGTCTGTTTGATGCGAAAAATAAAAAAAATAGACAGCAAGACATGTGTTGTTGCTTTGTATAACTTGGCAAAGAAGGTTTACGAAGGTCAAATAGCTGGCTGTTGGGTGTGGCTTTCATAGTAGTTATTTTTATAAAATGTTAAATAGGCACCAAATGTTCTGATCCACCTGCTTACCCACGAAAAGGCTCTCCAGCCATAGAGTTCTGTAAAAAAAGGCACACCAGCCTGGTTGTTTCCTGAAATTTGATAGTGCCGAGATCATCCAGAAAGAACCCTATCCCCTCCCCCGCCGCCACCCGCGAGGTGTCCGGGAGGGGGCTCCAGATCTCCGCCGCTAGCACCCCCTCCCTCCTCCACCCTTGCCGCCGCCAAAGGACGCCGGTGGCAGCGGGGCCCCTACCTCCCCCGCGCGTGGGGTATGTCGCGGGTGAGATCTCGCGGGCGGGGACGCGGCGCTCGGTGCCGAGCGCAGCGGCGCTCAAGAGTAGGCCGGTGATGGTGGCAGGCGGCATGGTGGTGATGCGGGCCGATGGATGGCGTCGACGGCGGTTGCTTCCGGCAGCACCTCAGCGTCGCATCCGGCGCCGCGGGTC
>NC_041380.1:64312314-64379558 GCF_002162155.2 Triticum dicoccoides | reverse complement strand
GCCGGTCGTGGCCATGAGCCACTTCCCCGCCTCCCCTTTCCCCCGGTCGATGTATGGCCGCGGCCCTTCTCGAGTCAGGTTTGCCGCCGGCTGCTCTAGAGGTGGTTGGGGTCCCGGATCTGGGCAAGTTGTGGCCTTTGGTGGCTCTCGGGGTGGTTTCATGGCAGTGCGGCGGCCCTGGCCGTGGGAGCCGAGTTGGTCGTGGGCGGATTGCACGGCTCGGCTACAGACAGGCAACCATGGCCGCTCGGGCGGCATGGCTGCGGGTGGTTGGCGGACTGGGGTTACGGCGGAGGGGTTGAAGCACCGTGGTCCATCACCTACCCAGTCCGTGCACTGGTTGGTGATGGCGTCCGTGGACGACGTGTTCCTCCTTGCAGGCTCCGTCGTGGTGCTTCTACTCCTTCCGTCTTACTCCGGGTGAAAACTTGATCTTCGGATCGGACAGGGACGATGTTCGTGGTCGTGCCCTTCCTGGAGGCACCGTCTTGGAGTCCTCGGTCCGACGTGTCCGTCGCACATCCTCCCAGACGATCGCTCCTCATGGTGGTAGTCTCCATAGGCTCTAAGCGGATCTGTTTTGCACATCTTATAGGTGCTTCATAGTTGTTGAGGTTGTGTGTCGGTGCCCGGCATTCGTGTATCTTGCCTTGGCTGTGTGTGGCGTGCGTTTGTATCGGATGCTTCGATGTTGTGTTGGTGCTTTATAATATAAATAAAGGGGGGAAACCCTTTTTCGTAAATTTGATTGTGCCCAAGGATACATTGATTTGCATACAATTCTTCAAACAATTGTAGACCAAGGATACAATTGATGAAAATCTTCAGAAAACTGCAAGACATGCTTTTTGAAGAAAGAAGTTAAGAAGATTAGTCACTGCCACAACATGTGTTCAGAAAAATACAACTTCGCTGACACCTGTTGTCTATAAAATTGAGCTCACCATGATTAATTCCTTTCTTTCAAGTCGATAGTCTGTTCAAAAATATGATTCAGCATATAAAAGCATAGTTTTACTATTCTGTTGCTTTCCTTTTTTTGTATGATATGGTAGATTGTTAATTTGGGTCTCGCTCATACACATTATCTCTTTCCCTATCTGTGATATCTAATTTAGACCATGTTATTCCACAGGTAATACAAAAGCATTGTATTTGCTTGGTCCAGTATGTCAGCCTACCTCGCTCACTTTCCTTTTAAAACACTCAAATTTGGTGACTGAAACTTGGATGTGCAAAACATTCTGCTTTGTTTACATTTAGGAATAACCTTGTTGTCTATGCTACCTTCACTGGTGGTTCACAGCACCAATCCTCACATATGCTCCTGCACACAACTGTTCTATTTGAAAATGCTTTTCATGATTTCTTCTTCATGCCTGCCCAGCTATCAGGCTCCTTATTTTGGTTTCACTTACAGTGCTGTTTATTTTCATTTAGGAGCTCATTTCTTATGATCTCATTTGTATATACCCTTAATCAGCCAATTGATTGATTGCACTTCCTTTTATTGCTCAGATAAGGCTGCACGGCGCCACCACGCCCGCTCAAGACGACTGTGGCCGGGTATCGAGCCGCCAACACTGGTCTTATATTCCTTATGTGATCGTGCTTCTCTGTCCCGAGGTCACCCGGGTCCGATGTGCCAAAAAGGACAGCAAGGGAACAACAACACGTCCTTCCCCTCTTCACCAAGATAATCTCACCCGTCTTGCTTCACTTTTGCAACGGGCAGTCGTTGCTGCCACATGGAGCTCTAGAGTAGTCAGTCTAGATTCAACTAGAGTTGCAAGTGTACCATTGTCCAGTATAGCTACCTTTTCTGATAGATTTTAGACTTCTTATCCTGTATTAGTTTAACGGCTGGCTAACTTTTGTTTCTTGTCATGTTGCTATCCAGTGTTAATTTATCTGTCCACCAAGTTTTAGAGGTATATCATGAATAGTCTTCTTTATTTTTTGTGATTCACAGGCCATAGCTTAGCTTCCGTGCAGTAAATTTTGTGAACAATGCAGCATTTCTCTTATCATGTCTCGTGTATAAATATTTCATTGGTAAGAATTGTGCTACCATGCCTTACATCTAGATATATCCATACCTGCGACAAGTAATTCGGAACGGAGGGAGTAGATCATAACTCTTGGATGCAACATTTTTCACATTCTTTTACATTAGAAATTTATCTTACGGTATTATGTTTATTTTTTCAGAACCAAAGACCCTGGACAGGAGCCATTTGCTTTCAACATTGGCAAGGGTTCAATGATCAAAAGTGATCCTCTTTGCTCGTGGGCGCGCAATGGGAGCGCGGCGCACAATCTCCGCCTGCTCTAGGACACTACATGCGGCACAGTCACGTTGGCCTCGGCGGCAGGCACCACAACGACAGCGAGCGGGGATTTTCCATCGTTCAGATGCTAGCGTTCCAGTTCCGCACCCCTTCCATGTGTGTGCTCCAGTTTATGCCCTGCATTGTGCCCTTCATCCCGCAAACCCCTGGCGTTTACAACAAGGACTGCTACTTCTTCTGCGATGCTCGCGACGTGGGCCGTGTTGAGGACTAATAAGATGGCGAAGGAGCAGCTTCTCAAGAAGGCGATGATGAAGGTGAGCGTCGGCTCATTGGGCAACGGAGAGCGGTGAGGATGCGAAGGCGGATGCGATGCAATACAACGGCATGGTGGAGAGGAGTATCTTGTAGAGACATAATGTTAAGATTGCTTGTTTATTTGTTGAGTTTGATTACCATTTGTATATGCACTTGTCCTATCAACTGCAAAGAAAGCCACTCAAAGGGGCACTTCCTTACCTTGCCTTTTTATTCAAAAGTTGTAAAAAGAAAAAGAAAAGGTGCGGCCACCTATCTAACACCGCCTAGGAACGCCCCAAGCGGCGCATGAGATCTGCGATAAGTTGCCCAAACCTTAGAAGAAACGGGCTGACCAACGTATTGGCCACATAACGACAAGCTATTCGAGTGAGTGAGAACAGGATGCAGAATTTCATGCATCTTAAGTGCTGGTGCTCGACATAGTGGCCACGGAAGAAGGAAATTTAAAAACCAAAATGCAGCAAACGATCGACTAATTGTTGAGCTGAAAGCATGGCAGTGGAGAACATCTCAATTTATCAACATCTCTGTTCCGAAAGCGTTAGGATCAACATTAGGAGGAGAGATACTTGAAAGTCAAAACCAGCCACCTGAATCTATGGCGGTCACTGCTGCATAGATAAATAATTCTATTGTGAACAGGCCAAAACTAATAATGACCAACAACCTACTCGATATTTTCATTTTTCTCCTGGCTCCTGTGATTTTCTTAACCCAAAACTAAGCTAAAGTTGGGCCAGCTTGAACTACGCTTGACAAATCGTGGCACAAGGGGATTAATGGGCTATTCAGCATGGTAACCTGTGCATCATGTACATGCTATAAAGATGTAACAGCAGAATTTGCAATTCATACTTCCCTAGATTTCTTCTACGATCCCTCTGGTGCTGTTTTAAGAAGTTTTTAACCTTCACATGTGGAGAAGCTGACACACATAAGGCCACAATCATACCAGTTCCAAACTCTACAGACTAAAACTAAGCACCGAATAACTATTGACAGGATATCTAATTAATTTTATTGGACAACGGTATACAAAAAAAGTTATGAGCAAGGAACAAATTCAGCAAGACCATACTAGAAATCTAGACCTGTAGACCATATACTAGTAAAACGTCCCCACCCATGTTACGAGCACACAAAATTGAGTATTAACAAGTTTTCATGGGGTTACTGCTTACCAGGCTGTTTTAAGTGGTATAATCAAGATGCCATTTTGTAGACCGGATATTGCAGACTGCAGCACATGTGTGAATCAGTAAATTTGAACCAGAAATTGGCGTGCAGTGATGTCGTTAAATTGCTTCCCTATGAATATGTGATGGCATGGTTGTACACTGGAGGTGCAAGAATATATGTGCTACTGCACATTTGCTGATTTACAAATGCGCTTGCTAATTTATAATTGTTGGTTTCTGCTACTATACACTACACTATATATCAATTTCAAATTTTTATCCTTCTTGTTAGTTGCTTCCTTTTGCAGTTTAGAACTTCTGAATTTCGTGATAAATCTCCAAGTCATGATTTCACTATCATCCTTTTAGCATTTAATATTCAATATTGTTTTGTATTTAACTATTTAATCTCATATTACGTCAAAATTTTGAGATACATGCATCATATATGTTTTGATGATGTCTGAATATAAATATATAAACCGAGAACTTAAATAGGGAAACTGGCTACAAGAATGATTACTGTACAATTGATACAAGGGGAGGTGACCTGGCAAGTACCTGTTTCGTCGATTGCGGCATGTTGGCTCGTCTTTCGTTTTTGTTTTTCTTTAATGTCACGGCGCGGAAGAAAATAGAGCTTTTTCGTATTCTCTAAAAAGCCGAGTAACAGTTAGCTAGTTTCAATATCTTGAGCAAGGATAATCGTTTCCTTTGCAACAGATCAAGCAAGACTAGAATGATATTGGCCCATCAAATTTCCAAGTTCACAGACAAATGAAATTTTAATAATTGTCATCGTAAAAATACATAAGAGAAATGCACACCTTGAAAGAGAGCATCAATATCACCATCAAAATTATCCAGCTGCGACAAAAGTAATAATACATGTATTGGACACTAGGTAATAGAAGGCCGTACAGAACATCCATATTATGGGGTACAGTTAACTAGTATGTCCTGTTGAGTACTCTACTGTTCTCGTAAAAAGAAGGTAGTAAGTAAACTAGTCGCATTCCTGGGTGTAGAAACATGTTATTGTCAATCTAAGCACTACAAGATGTGACAACTTGACAACCAAAGAGAAGAGGGAGGCAGGTATTATGAGTAAATGACACTTTTTAAATTGACAAACAATTTCTCAAAAAAGGTTTATGGATCAATAACTCCAAGACATTTTTGTTTCACTGTTACCTCCTAAAAGTTAACTCCTCATCATTAGCATGTGCCTGTGATTAATCACCTGGCTCTGTTACTAATATTGATATGCTTTGAGTAGTTGGTTTAGGAGATGTTTAATGCATGTTAACACACATAGCTCACTACACTACCCAAAGTCATGCTGCTGATTTATTCAACCCGTATCTTTTGTTTTGCACAAATATTTTTAATAAATTGCATTAAATCTTTACCCTGTCAGTAACTTCAAGCGAGTAAACAGCTCGTGCATGAAATCCCAGTTAGTTACCTGGTCAAGCTTACCACCAACATTTGCCCTGTCTACAACAATCAGAGACATCCCAACTCCACAACCAACACTGCAGAATTGTTCTGAGCTTAGTATAGAATAATAGTATGAATAGAGGATGCCACAACATTTACATGTTGATTTCGTGCAATTACCTTGTAACATGCATTCCTTCAAGAATGTCAACCTTTTTAGGATTTACAGATGACCTGTATATAATGCATAACAATAACTGGTCAGAGAAGTTAAATGGTTGAAATCTCGAAGGTTGCAAGACTTGTATTTCACATGGTATTAGCATTTTAAATAGATGTACTTTTGTGTAGGGCCATAACCAAGCTCTCCATATTCAGAAAGACCCCAACTTATGCAAGAATCCTCTGCACCAACAATATGGTGCATGTCGCCAGAAGCCATGCAGCAGATGTTCCAACCGCTGAAGCAAACAAATCATCTATTAAAATGATAAGTGAGGATAATAGTATTTCAACAGGAAGCTTATTATCAGAATAGCTAAACAGCAGAGTGTAGCCATCTAAGACACTGCTCATCACTATGGTATTTCACAGTTTGTAAGGAACCTTAAATCTCTAACTGGCTTTGGATACATGCACTCATCGCCCCAGTTCTTCAACTTTCCCCACACATACAGCTGCCCACGACCTAAAATCAAACCAATGGACCAACATTTAATTAAAATATAGCAGTTCTAAATATTGCAACACAATCAACAGAACATCAATCTGACTGAAAGAGTGCAAAGGTATAACGACAATACTATTTTCCAAACATATGCGGTATGAGATCTACTTGCAGATGAAAAATAGGATGATTCAGGAATCATGGCTTATGCCTCCTTTTGTAATGCAACTAAACCCAAACATCATAAATAGTCAATAAAAAATAAAGACTATTGTTCTTCCTTAGTTTAGATAATTATTTGCCCAGAGTGGTATGCCCATCCTAAAACAGGACAATCTGATTTGATGCTCACAACGTCAAGTGACCAGATATTTCCATGAATAGTCTTGCTCTACAAAATGCTCAGTGCAATAAAAAACCTGCTAAAGTATTTGATTTACATATCTGAAAACACATATCACTGCATCTTCAGCCACATCTAGACCCTCTGTCTATAGCACCCCACTTTAATGATAAAAAGCTGCTCTTACACTCCATCCGTCCTAGTTTGCATGGCGTCCTTGTCTTTTGTGATTTAATTAGACCAATAATAATAAGTAATGTGCCATAAAAACTATACCATTGAAACCTTTTTTCGTGATGGTACATCTTTTCTGGCACATAATCTACATTTCATTGGTCAAAGTTAAACACTAACACACATGGGCACCATGTAAATTAGGATGGAGGGAGTAGGAAATTATGTATGGGCAGTATGACAGGAAAACGAAAATGATTGTGAACATTTACACGATGTTTTCCTTCAACTGAAATAATTTAAGAGCAATATTATCAGAAAGTACCCAAGTTTTGAGCTCCTTTTCAAGTAGTAACGCGCACAGAAGCATACACTTAAAAGGCAACAACGTTTGACAACTTTTAGGCATATGTATGCAAACACAGAGAAAATGCTAACATATGATACAATAATGTTTGTCAGGCTTGAGAGGTTTGGTCTTCAACAGGCTAAGTTCCATTGCTAACTCAATTGTCCTATGCCATCTGACTTGGATGTTTGAATTGTATAATCAGCTCACCAAGACATGCAACACAAACATAACTAAAACATCAACTTAAGGTGCAAGGTAAACTAATCACAAGAGCTGCTTGATCCATATGGGACCCTCGGCCAAACTATATTCTCAAAACTATCTTTTTCTAGTATATTTTGTCATATAGCCCAAGCAATAAACTCCTGTGGTAATTTTATCCCAGAGTGCATGATAAAATAGCAAGTGCATCAGATATATACGCATCATACCACCGGCAGTGCACGCAGAACTTGCAGAACCAGCTGAGATAATATCACTGGGAGATAGCATATTGTTCTTTTGAAATATTTCAACGAGGCGTGGTTGCCACTCATCTTTCTGTTCATTGTGACCCAACCTACATCGTAAGAAAGTGGACAGATGAACAATGTAAGATACATCATGAATACAGTGAGATACACCATACATGACAAGAATAAGTTACCTTCCATATCCACCAAAACCCCAGCTGGTAAAACATAAAAAGGAACCATGTGAGAGAATATAAATGTGACATGAAGGAATCATATTAATGTATGCAGAAAGGGACTTTTATACAACATGTATAGAGACACTAGTTAGTCAACTATCTGGATTGTAAGTTTGTAAAATTGTCAAACAAATGGTGGAGAAGGAACATACGTGTAAACAAAGCCACTTGAATCAACTGCAACTGCAACATCCAAGTATAGCAAAGGTTTTAGTATCAGTGCTGATCCTCAAGACTCAAATTAACAAGAAAAAGAAAGAAAGGAAAAGAACCTGTATGATTTGTTCCACAGGCAACTTTGACAACGGTCTTCCCAGATAATGCAGCTATTGCCCTGGGGTGTGGCTGGGGATCATATGTTAGCCTTACCGATGATGCATTGGCATTATACTGTAACATCATAAACCAAATCACAATTACTGATGGTAGCAAATTTAGTAGGTGTGATTGTTAACAGAGTAGCAATCAACCTCATTGTCGCTTCCATGACCAAGTTGGCCGTACTGGGGAAGACCTGCTGTACTGAATAGAACAGAAGAATAAAATACATATTCAAAAAATTGATGAACAAGAACAAAACCACTAAATACAGCCAAAGAAGATAATGTTATCATGAGAAGATGATCAAAGCCTTTTGCTTATTCTGAAAGAGGAAAGAGGTTGCTAATCTTTAAGTTTCATAGTTTCAGCAAGGCCATACAGTATGGAAGAGCCCTCAACTGATGACAGCCAGACAGTAAATTCAGCACCACAAACAGCATTAGTTGCTTTGGTAACAAGGCAGGGGACTGGCAACACCTTAGTTCCTGCACCAAATTTAGAACAACACGTAGTCAGGGACAACACAAAATAACAGCAATGTTAGAACCCAACGGGAAAATGAGCTTCCCATATGGTCAAATTCCCATGAAATTGTAAAAACTACCCCATCGTCCTGAACAATATAAGTTCTGTATGCACATGGCATAAATATTTTTATTGGTTTCGTTATCACCCAGACAGGTAGATTCCAAGAACAGGTAACATCGTAACAGAACACAACTGTAGATTATAGTACTAACAAAATGGTATTTCCGCACACCAGTTGTATTTGTTGCACTTCTAGTTGTGTCATCTATCAATCATAAAAATAAAGGAAAAGGTGAGGGAGTCAACCACTCCTTAGTGAACCAGTCCCCAACTGGCCATGTCTGTTGTCACCAAATGCAAAGGACTTCCCTTCATCAGTTACGACCACGGTATGATTTCTTCCAACACCTGCTGCGATTATGTTGTATCTGCAGAATTGACAAGTGCTGATTAGCATTTAGAAACATGTCGAGAAAACATATAACACCGTTGGACCATTCAGTTCAAGTATGTTGGATGGTACATATTCATGGGTTCAGCAATACCATACACACCTTTTTTTAAAACTAAAATGAAGGGCAATGCAGAGGAATCTCACTTTGATAGTTTAGAAACAACAGTTGGCAGGTTACGCAAGAGAGTGTCCCCATGCCCCAGCTGCCCCTTCTGCTAGAAATAACAGTGTTAAGTAAGAAACATAACAAAAATCAAGCATCCACGCATACTTATACCTCATTTCGACCCCATGAGAAGCAACGGCCGTCAGAACTCAGAGCAACACAGTGGCAAGCCGCTGGCAAAATGTAGGAATCAATTAGCAAAATCGATATGACCATAACCCGATTTTACTACTACTTGACAGCATTCAATAAACGCTATGAGCCTATGACCACCCACCAATCCAGGAATTTCGGCGCACAAACTGGGCGGGGTTCCCATGCCTCCTCATATTAGATGAAGAAATACAGTGGAGGAAAGTAAGGAACTCATCCTCGGACGCGGAGGAGGGGAGGAAGGAACTCACCGCAGCCGGAGGCGACGAAGCGGATGTCCACGCCCACGAGAGGGCGCAGCCGCGTGGGGGACACCAGGTTGCCTCTGCCCTGCACCCCGCCCTTCACCTTCCGGCCCATGATGTCGAAGCGCACCGTGCCGCAGTACAGCAGCTCCCTGCCCCCCGCCTCCGCCGCCTTCTCCTCGCCTTCCGCGGCGGCCGCGGCCGCTCTGGCCGGCATCCTCGCCGCGATTCCGACCGGAAACCCTAGTTTCGGTGGGGCGGAACGGAAGCAGAGAACTGTGGAAGCGAGTGGGGAAGAGGGTTTGAAACCGAGTGCGGCTCTGTAGAACGGAACTTGTTCGCCATTCGCGGGGTGTTCTGCCCTGCCGCAACGGCTGGCTTCGCTCCGCATGAAGCGACAGGCCCAAACTGACATGGACATGGCCCAGTCCACTGTAGTACGGGCCGAGATCGAAGCCCAGGCCCGTGACAACGTGGGGGTTCTCGCTGAAGGTTTTTCCTCCATCGCGTCATATTGGACCGACCCATTCGCGCCCACGTAGCTAGTAAAAAAAACACAGAAAATTACCCGCAAATTGCTTGTATTTATTTCAGGATTTCCAGCGATGCGTATTTAGTGGGAGGAGACGTTTCCGTCGACGACGAGGTGTCTATGATGACTTTGTAAATTTTAAAATGATATGACGGCTCAATCTTTCGAAGGTGCTCATAGGGGTAAGGTATGTGTGTATGCGTTTATAGGGGTGAGTATATGCGTATGTATATGAGCGCTTGTGGCTGTACTGATGTTAAAAAAAAACTCTAATTAATCTAAAAGAGCCTATTTACCGCTTTTTCTGTTTTATTCAGTTTCCTTCACGTTTTTTTGTTTTCTATTTTCTTCTTCATTTTCTTTCCATATTTTTTGCATTTGTTTCTTAAGTTTTTTCTTTTTTTCATTTCTTTTGTTTTCATTATTTGTTCTGGTTTTCATTCAACATTTTTTGTATATGCCAACAGCATTTTTCTAATACAAGTTTAACACTTTTTCAATACAAATTTAACATTTTTCTAATATGTGACATTTTTTCTATACATGTTTTCGACATTTTTCAAATGCTTGATTACATTTTTCAAATTCAAGATTAATATTTTTTGAATACATGGTCAACATTTTTCCTTTGGTTTATTTTGTTTCTTTTTTGGTTTTCATTTTTTGGTTATTCTTTTTTTAATTCTTCATTCTTATATACATGATCAACATTTTCAAACACTTGTTCAACATTTTTATATACATGAGTAACATGATCAATATTTTTTTCAAATACTTGTTTAACACTTTTTCAAATACTTGTGCAGACTTTTTTCAAATATTTGTTCAACATTTTTTTTAAAAATTGCATTATATATATTTAGAATATTTTAAAATATAAACAAAAGTAGAAAAAGAAAAAGAAAAGGCGTGAAGAAAAAAACTGAACAAAAAAGACTGGTGTTTCGCGCGTGCGTGGGCCAGCCCAACTAGTTGTTCGCTTCAGTGGGGGGTTCACTCCTGTCTCGTCCAAAATCCCAAATTAAGGAGTACTTCTTCCAAAGATCACTTTAATCTTTCAGGTTGTGACAAGTGGCGCGCTGCCAAGAAATTTTTCCTTTTTTTTGTAGATCTGTTTCTTGAAAACGTCTTATCTCTTAAGCCGTGCGTCCAAACCTGGAACCATTTTCACCGTTGGATTCCTCGAGTCGAGATCTTCAAACCTAGATCACATGTCGATAGGTTTTCACAAACATTTTTTTTCATGAAAAAATCACACTGGGAGCACGTCTTTTTGGTCCCTTTCCGAAAGCCATTTTCGAGAGGCACGTTCGTGACTCTGGCAGAAGGAAAAAGAAAAGACACGTTTTTCCGTTTTTGAGAGGTACGACCGTGCCTCTCGCGGAAGGTAAAAAGGGGTTATTTTTCATTTCCGCGAGGCGCTGTCGTTCCTCTCGCGGAAGCAAAATTGTGTCTCTCACGAAAGCAAAACCATGCCTCTTATGGAGCGATTTTTTTTCGAGAAGTAAGGTCGTGCCTCTAGTGAAAGCAAACCCGTGCCTCTTGCAAAAGAAAGTGTGTTTTCACATAATTTTTATAGTCAAAAAACTAAGAAAAACCGAAAAAGATAAAAAAAAACATCTAAAAAGAAGAAAATGCGTGTGAAAGAAACAAAACCGAATGCAGCATCCAGAGTGCGACACGTGGCGGCGGCTGAGAACGCGCCAAGTGGCACGCTATCAACCCACCCCCAAGTGACCCTTGGGAGGCTCCCTAACGATCGCTTCTCAGGGCATCTCCAGCCGTTGGCCCCCAGGAGGGGCAAAAAATCGCCCCCTGGGGGCGCACCGGCGCTAAACCGCGCACTGGGGGCGTGATGCCCCCCAGTTGCGGTCCCCCACGGGTTTTTAAAATGTTCAAATTCGGCGCAAACACAACGCAAACACGGGCGAGTTCGTTCAAATTTAAACATATTTTACAAAAAAGAAAAAAACTACCGCGGGCTATCCCCGCCGTCTCCCTCGCCGCCCGCCTCGCCGCCCGCCCACGCGGCTCTACATGCTGAGGAGGCTGTAGAACCGCGTGTAGTCACCGTCGTCGTCGTCGTCGTCGCCCCCGCCTACGCCTTCGCCGTCCCTGCTGCATCCCTCCCCCGGTTGGCGCGGCGGGTTGGACGGTCCGGGGGCGTCGTCGTCGTCGCTATCGAGGACGACAACACCGTCCTCGTCCTCGCTACCACGTTTGCGGGCGGCGATCTCCTCCAGGGCCCGGCGCTGCCGGACCATCTCCTCGCGCACGTAGTCGTCGCGCGACCATCGCATGGCGTCCTCGTCGGAGAAGCCGCGCCGGGCTATCTCCTCGTACTCCGGGGGAGGCTGGACTCCACCTTGGGCTCGACGAGGGCGCCGGAGCTGCGGGTATGCGCGCTGACAGGCGTGTCCCGGGGCTCCGGCTTGACGGGGCGGAGGTGGAGGCAGGGAGAGCCGCCGGACGAGGAGGAGGACACCCCGGATCTCCATGCGCCTCGGCGTCCAGGAGCTTCCCCGGCGGCCCCGGCGGCGTGAGAAGGACGAGGGAGCGGGGTACTCGAGGCGCGGCGTGTTGCCGCCCTCGATGTACTCGAGGACGAACTCCAACGTGCGCCCGGGCACGCCCCACCACCGACGTCGGCCGGCGGCGTTGAACCTGCCGGAGGGCACAACGCCGTTGGTGGCCTTGAGCTGCTCGTCGTGCCGGCGGCGGAAGTACGACTCCCAGATTGGGTTGTCGGGGACGTACCGGGGCCCCTCCTTCGTCGCACGCGACAGGGACGAGCAGATGCGTGCGATCTCTGCACGCCGCGCCGCGCCGGTGGGTACCAGGGGCACCGGCACGCCGCCGGCGCTGATCCTCCACGCCCCGGGCACACGCATGTCTGGCGGGACCGGGTACTCGGCCTCGAAAAGGAGGCGAGCCTCGTCCTCGTGCAGATGACGGCGCCTGAATCCGTTCGCCGCCACGCCGTCGCGTGGGAAACGCTCGGCCATGCTTTCTCAACTGGTGACGGCGAGAGAAGGAAAGGGGGAGAAATGAGCGCGTCGTCGGTGGATGATCGGGGTGAGTCTCTCCGGCGCGCTTGCAGCCGGCTTTTATAGGCGGAGACGCCGCGTGGTAGGCTTGGCCGGCGCGTTACGCGTGGCGTGATTGCATGGCGGCCAAGGGACGCATCGCCCAGCCTTCACTATGCCGCCCGTGAGGCATCAATGGAGGCTAACCGGCGCGGCAGCACGCGGCAGCTTTGGCATTGATTCGCCGCGGGAAACGAGGCGATGAGGACGACGAAGGGGCGAGAAGAGAGTAGAGTCGCTGACGCGGCGGGCCCGCGGCTCTTCGCGCCAAAAACGATTCGCCCGGCGCCCTCGAGCGACCCCCAACGCACCGGGTTCGGGTTGGGTCCGTCGACGCCAATTTCGGCCCGAGTCGGCGAAAACTGGGCTCTTGGGTGCGCGACTAGATCGATTTTTTGACGCCAGCGAACGAAAAAACGCCTGAAGGCCTTCTTGGAAACGCGGCTGGAGATGCCCCCACAGCTCCCTTAATGCGAGACATAGGGCGCCCAAGCAAGCAAGACAGAGTCAGCTGTCGTCTCAAGGAGCTTGGGAATGGGCCGGTCCAACTAGCGCATGCGTAACCAGGCGCCTTCCCAAATGAGCCAGCTCAATACACGGGAGGTTAGTGGCTCTTTTTTTTTTTTACCCTTCTTGTTTCATATTTTTGCTATCTTTGTTTACCTTTTTATACTTCTATGTATTCTAAATATATATGTTTCAAAAAACACTTTACATAAATGTTACAAAAATGTTAGCACGTATTAGAAAATGTTAAATGTCTACAGAAAAAATGTTTCCCATATATTAAAAATTATATACAAATAATGTACAATGTGTATAGAAAAGAGTATCAAAAAATAAGTTTTGAAAAATGTTGATCATGTATTTGGAAAATATTGAAGGTGTAATACAAAAAATGTAACTGATGTATACAAGAAATATATAATATGTAGAAAAAATAGATATTCAAAAGTATATGTTAAAATGTTAATAACATATTTAGATTATGTTAAACTTGTATAAATAATATGTTAAAAATGTATAAAAATTTTATCGGCTCTATAACAAAAATGTACGATGTGTACACAAAAAATTAGACATCAAAGCATATATTTAGAAAAATGGTTAATCATATATATATATAATGTTAAGCTTTTATTAAAATGATCTGGATGTATATAAAAAATGTATCATGTGTATAAAAACAATAGACATTGCAACATGTATTTGAAAAAGATGTTAATCTTGTATTCTAAAAATGTTAAACGTGTATTAAATAAATGTTCTTCACGTGTACAGAAAATCTAAAATGCGTAACAAAAATGTAGACATTTTCTTAAAAAACAAAGAAACGAACAAAAGAAAACCGAAGAAGAAAAGGAAATATGAAAACAAGAGAAAAACTGTGTAGAAAAGAAAAAGAAACAAAGAAACCCAAAACAGGAGAAAGAAACAAAGGAAACCATTGAAACACAATGGAGAAAAAAAGGAAGAAAACAAAAAAATTGTGAAAAGCGAGAACGAAATGAAGATAATCGATGAAAAAAAATTAAAACTGAAACAAAAAAACAGAAAAACTGATGAAAAACAAAAAGAATCGAAGAAGGAACAGAAAAATGAAAACTAAATAAACACTTATCAACTTTAATGACGCCGATGTTCCATCACAACATTCTCCTAATGATGTGATATCGTTATTAAATGATAACTCATGTCTATGGTTAGAGAACCTTAATCATCTTTAATCAGCGAGCTAATCTAGTAGAGGCTTACAAAGGACATAGTGTTTGTTTATGTATTCACACATGTATCTGTGTTTTCGGTTAATACAATTATAACATGGAGAATAAACACTTATCGGATTGCCTCTAGGACATATTTCCAGTAGATTTTGCCGTAGAAATAGAGCAAGAAGCTACAAAAGCGCGGACTCCGTCTTCCTTTTGGATGGGCCATGGGTGTAAGAGTCCAACGTGTATCATGTCCGGACTTCTGCAACCCCTCCCCCTCCCCCCGGTTTGGTTCCGGTTTGCGGGAAAAACGTAGTCCGGACACCGGGCCGACCGATACAAAACCGTGTTGGATGGGATGTATGCGGGCGCTTTGAGGGTCCGCGTTGGAGATGCCCTTACGGAAAGGTTTTATAGAAACGGTTGGATTTTCTCTTAGTAAGTACAAAGCCATATTTTATTGCAACATGTATAAGTTGCATTTGGTGCACACATTGTGAAATTTGTTTTTAGAGGAAAATATAACGATGGTTCAATATCTAAGTTTATTGTTCCGTCACAACACATGTACACTCAACTAGTATATCTAAATTGAATCTCAACATATGCCCTATTTGTTTGGACTTTTGCTTTAGCAGCTTTTTTATTTTGGTAAAAAAGCCAAAAAAATATTCTAAATAGGTGTTTCTTTTGCTTAGGCTTTTGGCTTATATCATCATATAACAATATTAATTCATAAGCCAATAGCCGAGGGGAAAAAAACCCTATTTGAGAACCTTTGTGTTTTTCTTGTCAAAGTGAAAAATCTACAAAAGCAAAAAAAAACCCAAATAAAAAGAGTCATAGTCCCTGAAGTCCTATAAAGCTATAGTAACTCAAAATAAACCTAAGAATGGACCTGTTACGTTGCATTATCACCTTAAATGGAGCACCATTTGATCACCACCTCAAGTGGTAAAGATAGATGCTTCTCAAGAAGGGGAACGCATTGTAGTGGCGGCAGAGTGCGTCTAGCCGTCCGCTGCCCGTGCGACGGTAGAGCTCCAACTTGCTGCCGCTCCGTAGGTCACACCGCCACAGCCTTCTCCATTTCACTACGAAAATGAGCTCGCTGCACGCGCCGGCGAAGTCCACCGGCGTCTCCAAGCCGCACAGCATTACGATGTGGGACGCCCACAGGTCCTCCACCGTCGCCTCGTGCACGCGGCGCCACGCCGACGCCGCGTCCATCAGCCACACGCCATGCACGCCCTCCACGTTGTCGTCGTGGGGTCGCATCGACATTCCCTTGTCGCGGATGTCAAATGCGCACAGGCGGAGCTTGCCGCCTACCGAGCCCAGCGACCAGTCCATGCGGCCCTTGGCATCCTCCGCCAGCGGCGGCTCGCGCAGCACCGAGGCGCGACCACCGGCCGGGCGGCATCGTAGCGGAGAATGTGGCCCACATGCCGGCCGTCCCGCCAGCGCTGGCTCAGCCAGTAGAAGCACGTGCCGACGTGGACGCCGGGGGACACGGCAGGCAGGCAGCGGGCGGCGCTGGGCGCGGCGAGCTCCGTGGTGTCCCACCTGCCGGTCGCAGACGAGAAGGTATCCACCAGTACGCGTCGGCGCCTGCGCCGGACGAGGAGGACGACGGTGAGCGCGAGCCGCCCGGTGGACGCATCCAAGTTCCAGTGGAGAGCAGAGTTGGCGGCGCTGGACGGCGGGAGCGCGAGCTAGCGGTTGGCCGCCGGGTCGCACACGTAGTAGCGGCTCCGGCTGCGGCATAGCAGCAACCGCCCGTGCGACGCGACGACGGAGACGTCGAGCATCGGTACGGTGCGCTCGAAGAAGACAACATAGTCATCTAACGGCGGCGGCGAGGGATCCTCCATCACCGTGCGGCAATGCTGCGCCGGCGGCCGCCATGGCGTGGTGGGTTTGATTGATTCCGGTGGCCTTTGTAACCGGGCGGCCAGCGTGTACTCGGGTCTTTAAGGGCGTGTTTGGTTGCCTGCTGCAGGGAGGCCCAACGAGACCCGCGCGGGAAGGGAATGGGCTAATTGGTTGCCTGGTTTTATTACTGGGCCTGCATAACACGAAACTTAAAGCATCTTTGGGCCTGCCTCGCTGAGAACCCAAGAATCGACAGTTTTTCTAGAGCCAGGCCAAGCGGAAGCGCAGAGATGCGGACTGTTTATGTGATGTCTTCTTCAATCTCGAGTAAGCTCTTTCCTAATCTCTTTTTCTACGCCCCTTTGATCTATACAATGGTGCTTCGATTCGAGGTAAGCTTTACACGAAAAAGATGTACCTTGATGCTATGGTTCCATTCAGGCGATCGATTCTTAGTTTCGTCGGCTGTAAGTTTTTAATCTCGTGTTCCTGTTTGGAGCTATTTTGGACGAATTTTGTCAGATTCGTCGCACACGATCGATCATTTGAAATTTCCTTTGACCAGCAGCCTAATCTCGCAGTTCCTCACAACATTCGTGTTGTAAGTTTTTGGTTTCGACGATCGTAGCTTCATCTCTCTATGAACAGCAGTCTACTGCACTGACGCTGCCATGTCGAGCTCCTCTGTCCTCTACTCAGAGCTCTCCTATTCGTTCCTCTCGATGCCGAAACTCTTCCCCTTGATCTCCTTGCCCACGTCCTACTACACTAGAGTCGTTTCCGGCGTCGCTCATCTCGGCCTACTCTTTGTCGTCCTTCTGCTGCACTGACGGCGCAATGGCGTGCACACTGCTTTCTTGTGTCCTCTGCCTTCGTGCACACTGCAGTTCGCCGCACCGCCGACGGGGTCGATCATCTTGGCCTCCTCTCTCTCGCCCTACTACACTGGAGTCGTTCCCGACGTCGATCATCTCGGCCTCCTCTCTCGTCCACTGCACTGACGATACCATGGTGCGAGCACTGCATTCTCCTCCTCTGTCGACTGTCTTTGCGCGAGCACCGCAACTAGTTCGTCGACGGTGTCGCTCGCCGTGCCGCCGACGGGGTCGCTCGTCGCCGACTCCATGCTCGTCATGTCAAACACGGCGCCATAGCCACTATCCACCGCAGTCGCCACGGTCCGGCGCATACTGCATTTCTTCTCCCCCTCCCTCTGCTAACTCTTAACCCTGTGTGCTAAGTGCAAGTGCTAGCTCTTAATCACACCCCATGCGAGCAACCAAACACCGTGTTCATGTGCCACTTGGGCTAATGCAGGCAACCAAACAAACTGCACTTGCGTATTACCTAATGCAGCGACCCTCGATGCAGGCAACCAAACAACTTGCAGATGACGCATTTGGGGCTGTTTTTGCTCAACCAAGCTGGGTTGAGAAGTGTATGCAATGCGACTACTGTTCAAAACTTGAACCAAACACACCCTAAATCGATCTTGTGCGTTTATTTTGGTATCGAAGACGGGCGCTGTAAGTTGGATGGCCTGATGCCGACGTTTTTATCGGTGTATCAGACCTCTTTTTTCAGTTCAAAAAGAAAAGTACAGACTTCTTCCTGAACGTGTTTGTCTTTTGATAAAACTGAGCGTTCTTATCACTTTGCTCTGCATACATTCTTCCAGAAAAACTCATGCAGGATGACTCGTTCATTCCTTCATAGACCATCAGTCGCTCATAGCATCATCGCCGGTGCCTTACAGTGTCCATAGCTAGCCCTTCGCATCCCCATCAGATCAGTAGTAGTTCAAAACCATATTACAGGATACTGGGATAGCCAGGCCCCACGGCACGTACGTACTACCTCGGCATGGCATCACCAACGACTAGCAACCACTCTCGTTGCCATCTAGCCTGACCCAAAAAACGTTGGCGAGCCC
Organism: Triticum dicoccoides; assembly: GCF_002162155.2. Classification (NCBI taxonomy): domain Eukaryota; kingdom Viridiplantae; phylum Streptophyta; class Magnoliopsida; order Poales; family Poaceae; genus Triticum; species Triticum dicoccoides. The sequence continues at coordinate 64,361,093 of NC_041380.1, read as the reverse complement.
GAGGTTCATCCGGCGGATCACTTGCGAGGCCTCCCTCGCTTCCCGCTCTTCTTTCCACCTCGTCCCGAGCTTTCCGCTTCCGGAGGAGCAGCGCCAGGGCTCCCCTTCTTGGGCCTGCCTCTGCCCCTACCGGACGGCATTGGCTCCGGAGTCGCCGCCTTGGCTCCCCTGCCTCTGCCTCTGCCCCTTCTTGTAGACTGCCCGCGGCCATGGCTGCCACACTCTGCCTCCTCGGGCACTTCACCAGTCTCGTCCTCGTCCTCTGCTTCTGCATGTCCCAAGGCTTTCTTGCGCTTGTTGGACCGTGAATTCGTGGTGCGAGATGCCGCCTTGGTGACCTGCTCCGCCTCGGACGTCTCTTCTTCTGCAGTGAAACGGTCCAAAACCACCCATGCTCAGGCCTCAGTTTGGGATGAAGCACCAGAATTGGATGGACAAAAATAAATGAATCAGGAAGCTGTAAGCTAAACAGAGCCCACTATATTCAGTGGAACAAAGAGTACCACTGCAATGGACCTTGACTACTTTTTCACACTAGTGGGGTCTCTGTTTTCTGGTCTGATAGCGAATAGCATGAGATCTGTGATCAGTTGCCCAAATCTTGGTAGGAAGGGGCTGACCAGCAACAACATGGCACAAGTGCCGGGTTATTCGAGTGCGAGAATAAGATCCAGAATTTCATGCATCGTAACTGCTGGTGCTTGACGTAAGAAGGAAACTTTAAGACAAAAATGCAGCAAACGATTGGCCAATTGTTGAGCTGAAAGGATAGCAGTGGAGAACATATATCTACTTAGGGGCCTAATGTTGAGCTGAAAACATTATGATCAACATTAGCAGGACGAATACTTGATGTCAAAACCAGTCAACCTGAATCTGTGGCGGTCGCTGCTGCCTAGATAATTTTATCGTGAACAGGCCAAACCCAATAATGACCAACAACCTACCCGATAGTTTTCTAAGCTAAGCTTGGGCCAGCTTGAACTAGGCTTGAAAAGTGTGGCACAAGGGGAGTAATGGGCATGGTAACCTGTGCATCATGTACTACACTATACATCAGTTCTCGGTACTACACTACATCAGTTTCAAGTTTTGATCTTTCTTATTACTTGCTTCCTTTTGCACTTTATAAAACTTCTAAATTTCATGATGAATCTCTATGTTATGATTTCACTACCATCCTTCTAGCATATAACGTTCATGTTTGCTTTGTATTTAACTGTTTAATCTCATATTACAAGATTTGAGATACATGCATCATATATATGTTTTGATGACGTCTGAATATAAATATACGAATTGAGAACTTATATAGGAAAACTGGCTACAAGGATGATTACTGTACGAGAGAACTTAGATAGGAAACCTGGCAAGTACCTGTTTCATCGACTGCGGGATGTTGGCTCGTATTTGTATTTGGTTTTCCTTTCCCATTGCGGCGCGGAGGAAAGTAGAGCTCTTTCGTGTTCTCTAAAAAAACCAAGTAACAATTACCTAGTTTCAATATACTGAATATACTGGGCAAGGATAATAATTTCATTTGCAACAGACCAAGCAAAACTAGAATGATTTGCCCATCAAATTTCAAAAAAGTTTGCAGACAAATTGAAGTTTAATACTATGCCATCTTAAAAATGGATAAGAGAAATGCACACCTTGAAAGACAGCATCAGCATCACCATCAAAAGTATCCAGCTGAGACAAAAGTAATAATACATATATTATTAGACCGTGGTAATGAAAGGAGATGTAACGAACACATTGATATTACGGGGTATAGTTAACTTAACTAGTCTTTTCAGTTCTCTCTAACAAAAACCAGTCTCTTCAATCAAGTCCTCAAATATTCCCGTAAAAAGAAGGTACTGAGTAAACTAGTCAGTAGTCACATTCCTAATCTTGGGTGTTGAAGCATGTTATTGTCAATTTAAGCACTAGAAGACGTGACAACTGACAACCGAAGAAAAGAGGGAGGCGGGTACATGAGTAAATGGCACTTTCCAAATTGACAAACAATTTCCCTAAAAACGTTTGTGGATCAATAATTCTCTTTCATGGAACCTCCTGAAAGTTGATTCCTCGTCATTAGAATGTCTCATTGATGACCTAGCTCTGTCACTAATATTAATATGCTTTGACTCAGTTGTTTAGGAGATGTTTCATGCATGTTAACAGACATAACTCACTAGTCACTACATGACCCAAAGTCATGCTGCTGATTTATTCAACTCGTTTCTTTTGTTTAGCTTTAGCATCACAAATAATTATAATAAATTGCATTAAATTTTAATCTATCCATAACTTGAAGCAAGTAAACAGCTCGGGCATGAAAGCCCATTTACTTACCTGGTCAAGCTTACCACCAACATTTGCCCTGTCAACAACGATCAGAGACATCCCAACTCCACAACCAACACTGCAGAAGTATTCTGAGCTTAGTACTAAATAATAGTATGAACAGAGGATGGGACTACATTCACATGCTGATTTCACGCAATTACCTTGTAACATGCATTCCTTCAAGAATGTCAACCTTTTTAGGATTTACAGATGACCTGTTACATAATGCACAACATAATTGGTAAGAGAAGTTCAATGGTTGAAATCTCGAAGGTTGCAAGACTTCTATTCCACATAGCATTAGCATTTTAAATAGATTTACTTTTGTGTTGGACCATAACCAAGCTCTCCATATTCAGAATGGCCCCAACTTATGCAAGAATCATCTGCACCAACAGTGTGGTGCATGTTACCAGAAGCCATGCAGCGGATGTTCCAACCACTGAAGCAAACAAATCATCTATTAAAAAGATAATTGAGTGTAATACTATTTCAACAGGAAGCTGGTTATAAGAATAGCTGAACAGCAGAGTTTAGCCATCGAGGGCACTGTTCATCACTATGGTATTTTACAGTTTGCAAGGAACCTTAAATCCATAACTGGCTTTGGATACATCCACTCATCGCCTGAATTCTTCACCTTTCCCCACATATACAGCTGCCCGCGACCTAAAAATCAAACCAAACGACCAATGATTAAAATATAGCAGTCATAAATATTGCAACAGTATGTTGGTACTGTTTCAAAACTTTGATATTCTGGCACAGCTACTGCTACTGTGGCCTCGTACTTAATAAAAATGGGACTTGGAAGGTCCACCCTTTTATTCAAAAATAATAATATTGCAGCAGTGCAACACAGTCAACAGAACACGAATCTGATTGACAGAGTGCAAGGTATAGCACCAATACTCCTTTCCATTCGCAAAAAAACTATTTTCCAATTATAGGCGAGACGAGATCTAACTTGCAGATGAAAAATAGGATGATTCAAGAATCATGCCATCTCATGTTTGAATTGTATAATCAGCTCACCAAGACATGCAACACAAACAAAACTAAATACCAGCTTAAGGTACAAGGTAAACTAATCACAAGAGCTGTTTGATCCATATGTGATCCGGCCAAAGTATATTCTCAAAACTGCCTTTTCCTATTATAGTTATCCATATAGTCCAAGCAATAAACTCATGTAGTAATTTTATCCCAGAGTAGCATGATAAAATAGCATGTGCAGCATATGCATCATACCACCAGCAGTGCAGGCAGAACTTGCAGAACCGGCTGAGATGATATCATTGGGACCCAGGATATTGCTCTTTTGAAATATTTCAACAAGGCGTGGTTGCCACTCATCCTTCTGTTCATTGTGGCCCAACCTATGTAATAAGAAAGTGGACAGGTGAACAATGTAGGATACATCTTGAATACGGTGAGATACATGGCAAGAATAGGTTACCTTCCATATCCACCAAAACCCCAGCTGGTAAAAAAAAAAGAATTATGTGAGAGAACATAAATATGTGACCTGAAGGAATCATATCTATGTACGCAGAAAGGGACTTGATACAACACGTATAGAGACAATAGTAGTCATAACTATCTGGATTGTAACAGTGTCAAACTAATGGCGGAGAAGGAACATACGTGTAAACAAAGCCACATGAATCAGCTGCAACTGCACATCCAAGTATAGCAAAGGTGTTAATATCAGTGTTGATCCTGATGATTCAAATTAACAAGAGAAAGAAAGAAAGGAAATGAACCTGTATGATTTGTTCCACATGCAACTTTGACAACAGTGTTCCCAGAAAATGCAGCTATTGCCCTGGGGTGGGGCTGGGGATCATATACTAGACTTACCGATGAAACTTTGGCATTATACTGTAATATCACAAATCAAATCACAATTACTGATGAATGCAAACTCAGTAGGTGCTATATGTTACAGAGTAGAAATAAACCTCATTGTCGCTTCCATGACCAAGTTGGCCATACTGGGGAAGACCTGCTGTCCTAAATAGCACAGAAAAATAAAATACTGCTTCAAAAATTGGACGAACAAGAACAAAATCACTAACTGAAGTCAAAGCAGATACTAATCAAAAGATGTTATCATGAAAAGACGCTCAAAGCCTTTTGCTTATTCTGAAAGACGAAAGAGGTTGCTAATCTTTAAGTTTTGTAGTTCAGCGAGGCCATACAGTATTGAAGAGCCCTCGACTGATGACAGCCAGACAGTAAAGTCAGCACCACAAACAGCATTAGTCGCTTTAGTAACAAGGCAGGGGACTGGCGACACCACAGTTCCTGCAGCAAATATAGAACAACTCAGGTACCGATCTTGACTTGTTGGATGCTTGGTGCTGTTGCTTTATAATATAAAGCGGGGGGAAACCCTTTTTCGTAACAACAGGGTAAGAATCAAACAGGAAAATGAGCTGCCCATACGGTCATATCTCCAAAAAGTTGTCAGAACTACCCCATCATCCTGAACTATGATAAGTTTGTATGCTCAAGTATATGGTTTTGACGTTTCATTGTCACCCAAAAAAGGTAGAAATCTAAATCAATCTTGATAACATGGGTACCAGAAAAAATTGAAATGTCTGCCACATATTAACAAAGATTCTAAAAATAGGTGACACAAGAACACTGTAGATTATAGTACTAATGTCTCATCAAGCAACCCACTGGAAATGTCAAAAAAATTGAGAGTATGCTCCAAGCAGATGCTTCCACAATTTCTCCAAGCACAAAGTGAGTTTTCCACACAAGAGTTGCATTTGGTGCACTTCTAGTTGTGTCATATATCATAAAGATAAAGAAAAGGCAAGGGTATCAACCACTCTTCAGTGAACCGGTCCCCAGTTGTCCATGTTTGTTGTCACCAAATGCGAAGGACTTCCCTTCGTCAGTTACGACCACTGTATGTTTTCTTCCAACACCTGCTGCAATTATGTTATATCTGCAGAATTGATAACTGCTAATTAGCATTTAGAAACATGTCGAGAAAACATATAACACTGTTGGATTAGGTAGTCCAACTATATTGGATGGTATATATATTCTTGGATTCAACAATGCCATATACACCTGTTTGAAAAAATAAAATGAAGGGCAATGCAGACAATTATCTTACTTTGATAGTTCAGAAACAACAGTTGGCAGGTTACGCAAGAGAGTGTCCCCATGTCCCAGCTGCCCATTCTGCTAGATATAAAAGGTGTTAAGCAAGAAGCCGAATAAAAATTAGGCATTGACTCATACTTATACCTCATTTCGACCCCATGAGAAGCAACGGCCGTCAGCACTCAGAGCAACACAGTGGCAAGCCGCTGGCAAGCAAAATACAGGAATCCATTAGCAAAATCGCTATGACCATAAATCGATTCTAGCATTTGGCATCATTCCACAAATTGTATGACCATCCGCCAATCCAGGCATTTCCGCGCACAAACTGGGCGAGTACATTAGATGAAGAAATACAGTGGAGGAAAGTAAGGAGCTCATCTCGGACGCGGAGGAGAGGAGGAAGGAACTCACCGCAGCCGGAGGCGACGAAGCGGATGTCCACGCCCACGAGAGGGCGCAGCCGCGTCGGGGACACCAGGTTGCCTCTGCCCTCATGCCCTCCCTTCACCTTCCGGCCCATGATGTCGAAGCGCACCGTGCCGCAGTACAGCAGCTCCCTGCCCCCAGCCTCCGCCGCCTTCTCCTCGCCTTCCGCGGCGGCCTCGGCAGCGCTGGCCGGCATTCTCGCGGCGATTCCGACCGGAAACCCTAGCTTCGGTGGGGCGGAGGCGGAGAACTGTGGAAAGCAAGTGGAGAAAGGGTTTGAAACAGAGTGCGGCTCTGTAGAACGGAACTTTTCGCGGGGGCGTTCTCCTCTGTCTGCCGGCTGCCCCGCCGCAACGGTTGTTTTCGGAAAAAGGCTTTCGTCCCACTTTATATTATATAAAGCAAATCGTTCGAGCCAAAATTTTAACAAGATTCACACACACATACAAGTCTCACACAAATAAAGTAGCAAAAGGGTTAGTGCTGAGGGCACAGTTCAACAAGCCCTAGAAACAAATAACACACACAGACACCGCAACACGCGCATCATGTCTAATCAGGCTCCGGCGGAGGTGGCGGAAACAGAGGCGCCACGCGGAAGGCCATCGATCGAAGGTCGGCGAGGAGGGTTTTGATGACGTCCCGGTCCTGGGAGTGGCTAAGTGGCCGTCAGGGCTGCAAATAGCCACACATTTTGAAGATCGCGTCAGTCACACGTCGAAGAGGCACTTTCTGAATAACAAATTTGTTGCGAATGTTCCAAAGCGTCCAAGTGAGGACCCCAATGCACAACCATCTAATATGGCGGTAGCGAGGGGGGAGGCGTGGATCTCAGCCAGTAAGTCGGGGAAGTTGGTGTTGCACCAATGTCCGCCGACCGTCTCATGGAAGCAGGACCACAAGAACTGGGCTGTGGAGCAGGAAAAGAAGATGTGGTTCGAGTCCTTCACCGTGTCGCACAAAGGGCACATCCCGTCTCCTGGGCCATTGCGCTTGCGGACTTCAACCCCAGAGGGGAGGCGCCCCCGGATCCATTGCCACAGGAATATCCTGATCTTGAGGGGAAGGCGAATGTCCCAGATCAGGCTAAAGGGCTCAGGGGCCAACGAAGGAGCAATGGTCGCGTATAGAGATTTCGTGGAGAAGCGGCCGGAGGGCTCCAAACGCCAAGAAATGGAGTCAGGGGCGCCCTCAACGTCCATCGAAAGGAGAGCGATGTCTTGGAGAAGGGAGTCCCACTCGTCCGCCTCAAGGGGGGCAAAGGGGTGCCGGAAGGCGAGACACCCTAAGTCAATAAGGGCCGTCTCGACGGAGATCCGGGGGACAACCGCAATGGCAAATAAGACCGGGAAGCGGGCGGCCAGGGGAGAGTCCCCTAGCCAGCGGTCGAACCAAAACAGGGTCGAGGACCCGGAGCCCACTGAGATGGACGTGCCAATATGGAGCACGAGTAGAAGCTGGATCACCGCCTGCCAAAACTGGGATCCACCCGAGCACTGGCAGAAAGCTAAAGGTTGGCCCTGAAGGTACTTATTTCGGATGATGGTGAGCCAGAGGCCGCCCTCCTCGTTGGCGATACGCCAGAGCCAACGGGTCAGGAGAGCAAAGTTCATGCGCCGAGAAGAGAGGATCCCCAGACCTCCCTGGTCCTTGGGTTTGCAAATGTCAGACCAGCTCACCATATGGTACTTCTGCTTGTCCCCCTCACCTGCCCAGAAAAAAATGGACTGGTACTTGGCGATCCCCTCATGGAGCGTCTCATGCAGGCTGTAGAAGCTTATGAGGAACCAGAGGAGGCTGGCAAGCGAGGAGTTGATGAGGATTACCCTCTCCGCCTTCGGGAGCCACCGTCCCTTCCATGGCTCGACCCGGTGTTGCATCCGGGTCACGGTTGGGCGGAGGTCCGCCATGGTGAGTTGCGAGTCACTAATGGGTATCCCCAAATACGTCGTGGGGAAAGTACCCAGGTGGCAATTAAGTCGGTCAGCAATGCCCTGGGCCTCGTTCAGCGGGTATCCCAGAATCATCACTTCGCTCTTATCGAAGTTGATAGTGAGCCCGGACATCTACCGAAAGCATAGGAGGAGAAACTTCAGGCTGGCAATATCGGTCGCGGAGCCCTCGACCATTATTATGGTGTCGTCGACATATTGGAGGAGGGAGACCCCTCCCCCTCCTACTAGGTGGGGGGCCACACCGTGGATATGGCCCGCCGATTTGGCCTTGTCGGGCGTCCACCACCATGTTAAACAGGAACTGGGAGAACGGGTCACCTTGGCGAACCCCACAAAGTGTGGGGAAGAAGGGACCAATCTCACCGTTAATGTTAACGGCGGTCCGACCGCAGGAGACGAGCTACATAACTCTGGTCACCCAGCGGTCATCAAAGCCCTTGCGGAGCAAAACTTCCGGAAGGAAGAGCCAGTGAATCGTATCATAGGCTTTATGAAAGTCAAGCTTCAGGAAGACCGCCCGGTGGTGTTTGGAGCGGACTTCATGAAGGACCTCGTGGCAAACCAACACCCCATCCAGAATAAATCGCCCCTGAATGAAGGCCGATTGATTGGGATGAGTGATTGTGTCAGCTAAAAGGGTCACCCTATTAGTGTACCCTTTGGCCAGGATCCGGAATATCACATTGATCACAGTGATAGGCCGGAACTGGCGGATATTAGTCGCACCCGTGACTTTGGGGGTGAGAGTGATGACTCCATAGTTTAGGCGCCCGAGGTCCATGGTCCCCGAGAAGAATTCATCGAAGAGGGCCATGACCTCCGGTTTGATGGTCTGCCAGAATGCTTTGAAAAAGGACACTGGCAGTCCATCCGGCCCCGGGGCCGAGGAGGGGTTCATACCCTTAATCGGCGTGAGGACCTCGTCCTCGGAGAACGGTGCAACTAAGGCGGCATTAGCCGCGTCGTACACTAACTGGGCACCCGACCAGGTGTCGGGGGCCAGAGCGGCCCCACCCTAAGGGGTGGGGGAGAATAGGTCTTTGTAAAAGCCATCTACGTGTGCACGAATGTCCGATGGGCGGACAAGCTAGGAATCTCCATCCCAAAGGCAATGGATGGAGTTCCGTCGTCGCCGCCCATTCGCGGTCGCCTGGAAGTATGCTGTATTAGTGTCTCCCCGAAGCACCCATCATTGGGTACCACAGAGCCTCCAGTAAGCTTCTTCATCCGTATAGATGGTGGAGAGCTGATCCTCAAGATCATAACGCAGCATCCACTCATCCGTGGAAATCCTGGAAGTGTCCACGCGGGTGTCCAAGGCCCAGATGGCAGTTAGGAGGGCTTTCTTGCGTTCGTGGAGGTCTCTACCAAGGTTTGCTCCCCAACCCTTCATAAATTGGCGGGCGAGCTTGGCACAGAACAGCCACGAGTCCACGGCAGACATGGCATGGTGGGGGGAAGAGCGTGCGGTGACCCACTTGGCCGTGACCGCTGATACGTCTCCAACGTATCTATAATTTTTGATTGCTCCATGCAATATTATCTACTGTTTTGGACTATATTGGGCTTTATTTTCCATTTTTATATTATTTTTGGGACTAACCTATTAACCGGAGGCCCAGCCCAGAATTGTTGTTTTTTGCCTGTTTTAGGGTTTCGAAGAAAAGGAAAATCAAACGGAGCCCAAACGGAATGAAACCTTCGGAAATGTGATTTTCTCATCAGATAAGATCCAGGAGACTGTTGGAAATATGCCCTAGAGGCAATAATAAATTGGTTATTATTATATTTCCTTGTTCATGATAATCGTTTATTATCCATGCTAGAATTGTATTGATAGGAAACTCAGATACATGTGTGGATACATAGACAACACCATGTCCCTAGTAAGCCTCTAGTTGACTAGCTCGTTGATCAATAGATGGTTACGGTTTCCTAACCATGGACATTGGATGTTGTTGATAACGGGATCACATCATTAGGAGAATGATGTGATGGACAAGACCCAATCCTAAGCCTAGCACAAGATCATGTAGTTCGTATGCTAAAGCTTTTCTAATGTCAAGTATCATTTTCTTAGACCATGAGATTGTGCAACTCCCGGATACCGTAGGAGTGCTTTGGGTGTGCCAAACGTCACAACGTAACTGGGTGGCTATAAAGGTACACTACAGGTATCTCTGAAAGTGTCTGTTGGGTTTGCACGAATCGAGACTGGGATTTGTCACTCCGTGTAAACGGAGAGGTATCTCTGGGCCCACTCGGTAGGACATCATCATAATGTGCACAATGTGATCAAGGAGTTGATCACGAGATGATGTGTTACGGAACGAGTAAAGAGACTTGCCGGTAACGAGATTGAACAAGGTATCGGAATACCGACGACCGAATCTCGGGCAAGTATCGTACCGCTAGACAAAGGGAATTGTATACGGGATTGATTAAGTCCTTGACATCGTGGTTCATCCGATGAGATCATCGTGGAACATGTGGGAGCCAACACAGGTATCCAGATCCCGTTGTTGGTTATTGACCGGAGAGTTGTCTCGGCCATGTCTGCATGACTCCTGAACCCGTAGGGTCTACACACTTAAGGTTCGATGACGCAAGGGTTATAGGGAAAGTATGTACGCGGTTACCGAATGTTGTTCGGAGTCCCGGATGAGATCCCGGATGTCACGAGGAGTTCCGGAATGGTCCGGAGGTAAAGATTGATATATAGGAAGTATGGTTTTGGCCACCGAAAGTGTTCCGGGCATCACCGGTAGTGTACCGGGACCACTGGAGGGGTCCGGGGGTCCACCAGCCCCGGAGGCCTACATGGGCCAATAGTGGGAAGGGACCAGCCCCTAGGTGGGCTGAGGCGCCTCCCACCAAGGCCCAAGGCGCCTCCAAGAGGGGAAGGGGGCAAACCCTAGGGCAGATGGGCCCTAAGGCCCACCCCAGGTGCGCCTCCCCCTCTCCCCCTTGTGGCCGCCACCCAGATGGGATCTGGGGGCTGCCGCCACCCCTAGGGAGGTAACCCTAGGTGGGGGCGCAGCCCCTCCCCTTCCCCTATATATACTTGAGGTTTGGGGCTGCCCAACATATGTGATTTGCTCTCCCTGTTGGCGCAGCCCTACCCCTCTCCCTCCTCATCTCTCGTAGTGCTTGGCGAAGCCCTGCTGGAGTCCCGCGCTCCTCCACCACCACCACGCTGTCGTGCTGCTGCTGGATGGAGTCTTCCCCAACCTCTCCTTCTCCCCTTGCTGGATCAAGGCGTAGGAGACGTCACCGTGCTGTACGTGTGTTGAACACGGAGGTGCCGTCCATTCGGCACTAGGATCATCGGTGATTTGGATCACGACGAGTACGACTCCATCAACCCTGTTCACTTGAATGCTTCCGCTTAGCGATCTACAAGGGTATGTAGATGCACTCTCCTTCCCTTCGTTGCTAGATTACTCCATAGATTGATCTTGGTGATGCGTAGAAAATTTTGAATTTCTGCTACGTTCCCCAACGGTGGCATCATGAGCTAGGTCTATGCGTAGTTACTATGCACGAGTAGAACACAAAGTAGTTGTGGGCGTCGATATTGTCAATTATCTTGCCGTTACTAGTCTTATCTTGATTCGGCGGCATCGTGGGATGAAGCGGCCCGTACCAACCTTACACGTACGCTTACGTGAGACCGGTTCCACCGACTGACATGCACTAGTTGCATAAGGTGGCTAGCGGGTGTCTGTCTCTCCCACTTTAGTCGGATCGGATTCGATGAACAGGGTCCTTATGAAGGGTAAATAGAAATTGGCAATTCACATTGTGGTTTTGGCGTAGGTAAGAAACGTTCTTGCTAGAAACCTATAGCAGCCACGTAATAACTTGCAACAACAATTAGAGGACGTCTAACTTGTTTTTGCAGCAAGTGTTTTGTGATGTGATATGGCCAAAGGATGTGATGAATGATATATATGTGATGTATGAGATCATGTTCTTGTAATAGGAATCACGACTTGCATGTCGATGAGTATGACAACCGGCAGGAGCCATAGGAGTTGTCTTTATTTTTTGTATGACCTGCGTGTCATTGAGAAACGCCATATAAATTACTTTACTTTATTGCTAAACGTGTTAGCCATAGTAGTATAAGTAATAGTTGGCGAGCAACTTCATGGAGACACGATGATGGAGATCATGATGATGGAGATCATGGTGTCATGCCGGTGACAAGATGATCATGGAGCCCCAAGATGGAGATCAAAGGAGCTATATGATATTGGCCATATCATGTCACTATTATTTGATTGCATGTGATGTTTATCATGTTTTTGCATCTTGTTTACTTAGAATGATGGTAGTAAATAAGATGATCCCTCATAATAATTTCAAGAAAGTGTTCCCCCTAACTGTGCACCATTGCGACAGTTCGTTGTTTCGAAGCACCACGTGATGATCGGGTGTGATAGATTCCAACGTTCACATACAACGGGTGTAAGACAGATTTACACATGCAAACACTTAGGTTGACTTGACGAGCCTAGCATATACAGACATGGCCTCGGAACACAGAAGACCGAAAGGTCGAACATGAGTCATATAGAAGATACGATCAACATGAAGATGTTCACCGATGTTGACTAGTCCGTCTCACGTGATGATCGGACACGGCCTAGTTGACTCGGATCATGTAATCACTTAGATGACTAGAGGGATGTCTTTCTGAGTGGGAGTTCATAAGATGAACTTAATTATCCTGAACATAGTCAAAAGGTCTTCGCAAATTATGTCGTGGCTCGCGCTTCAGTTCTACTGTTTAGATATGTTCCTGGAGAAAATTTAGTTGAAAGTTGATAGTAGCAATTATGGGACTAGGTCCGTAAATTGAGGATTGTCCTCATTGCTTCATAGAAGGCTTGTGTCCTTAATGCACCGCTCATTGTGCTGAACCTCGAACGTCATCTGTGGATGTTGCGAACATCTGACATACACATTTTGATAACTATGTGATAGTTCAGTTAAACGGTTTAGAGTTGAGGCACCGAAGACGGTTTGAAACGTCGCGAAACATATGAGATGTTTCGAGGGCTGAAATTGGGATTTCAGGCTCGTGCCCACGTCAAGAGGTATAAGACCTCCGACGATTTTCTTAGCCTGCAAACTAAGGGAGAAAAGCTCAATTGTTGAGCTTGTGCTCAGATTGTCTGAGTACAACAATCATTTGAATCAAGTGGGAGTTGATATTCCAGATGAGATAGTGATGTTTCTCCGAACTCATTACCACCAAGCTGCTAGAGCTTCGTGATGAACTATAATATATCAGGGACATATATGATGATCCTTGAGATATTCGCGATGTTTGACACCACAAAAGTAGAAATCAAGAAGGAGCATCAATTGTTGATGGTTGGTGAAACCACTAGTTTCAAGAAGGGCAAGGGCAAGAAGGGATACTTCATGAAACGGCAAATCAGCTGCTGCTCTAGTGAAGAAACCCAAGGTTGAACCCAAACCCGAGACTAAGTGCTTCTGTAATAAGGGGAACAACCACTGGAGCAGAATTACCCTAGATACTTGGTAGATGAGAAGGCTAGCAAGGTCGATAGAAGTATATTGGATATACATTGTGTTAATGTGTACTTTACTAGTACTCCTAGTAGCACCATGGTATTAGATACCGGTTCGGTTGCTAAGTGTTAGTAAACTCGAAATAAAAGGCTGCGGAGTAAACGGAGACTAGCTAAAGGTGAGCTGGCGATATGTGTTGGAAGTTTTTCTCAAGCTTGATGTGATCAAGCATCGCACGCTCCCTCTACCATCGAGATTGGTGTTTGCATTGAGCATAGACATGATTGAATTATGTCTATCGCATTACGGTTATTCATTTAAGGAGAATAATGGTTACTCTGTTTATTTGAATAATACCTTCAATGGTCTTGCACCTAAAATGAATGGTTTATTGAATCTTGATCGTAGTGATACACATGTTCATGCCAAAAGATATAAGATAGTAATGATAGTACCACCTACTTGTGGCACTGCCACGTAAGTCATAACGGTATAAAACGCATGAAGAAGCTCCATGTTGATGGATCTTTGGGCTCACTCGTTTTTGAAAAGTTTGAGACATGCGAACCATGTCTATTGGTGTATATGCATGAAGAAACTCCATGCAAATGGACCGTTTGGACTCACTTGATTTTGAATCACTTGAGACATGCAAATCATAGCACATAGGCAAGATGACTGAAAGCCTCGTTTTCAGTAAAATTGAACTAGAAAGCAACTTGTTGGAAGTAATACATTTTGATGTGTGCAGTCCAATGAGTGCTGAGGCGTGTAGTGGATATCGTTATGTTCTTACTTCACAGATGATTTGAGTAGATGTTGAGTATATTTACTTGATGAATCATGAGTCTGAATTATTGAAAGGTTCAAGTAATTTCGGGGTGAAGGTGAGAGATCGTCATGACAAGAGGATAAAAATATCTATGATATGATCATAGAGATGAATATCTGAATTACGAGTTTGGCACAGAATTAAGACATTGTGGAAATTGTTTCAGAACTAATACAGCCTGAGACACCATAGTATGATGGTGTGTCCGAACATCATAACTGCACCCTATTGGATATGATGCATACCATGATGTCTCTTATCGAATTACCACGATAGTTTATGGGTTAGGCATTAGAGACAACCACATTCGCTTTAAATAGGGCACCACGTAATTCCTATGAGATGACACCGTATGAACTATGGTTTAGAGAAACCTAAGCTGTCATTTCTTAAAAGTTTGGGGCTGCAACACTTATGTGAAAAAGTTTCATGCTGATAAGCTTGAACCCAAAGCGGATAAATGCATCTTCATAGGACACCCAAAACAGTTGGGTATACCTCCTGTCTCAGATCCGAAAGCAATAAGGGATTGTTTCTAGAATCGGGTCCTTTCTCGAGGAAAAGTTTCTCTCAAAAGAATTGAGTGGGAGGATGGTGGAGACTTGATGAGGTTATTGAACCGTCTCTTCAACTAGTGTGTGGCAGGGCACAGGGAGTTGTTCCTGCGGCACCTACACCAATTGAAGTGGAAGCTTATGATAGTGATCATGAAACTTCAGATCAAGTCACTACCAAACCTCGTGGGATGACAAGGATGCATACTACTTCAGAATGGTACGTAATCATGTCTTGGAAGTCATGTTGCTGGACAACAATGAACCTACGAGCTATGGAGAAGCGACGGTGGGCCTGGATTCCAAAATGGCTCGAGGCCATATAATCCGAGAGAGGATCCATATATGAAAACAAAGTGTAGACTTTGGAAGAACTACTTGATGGTCGTAAGGCTGTTAGGTACATATGGATTTTAAAAGGAAGACGGACAATGATGGTAAGTATCACCATTAAGAAAGCTCGACTTGTCGTTAAGATGTTTTCCGACAAGTTCAAGGAGTTGACTACGATGAGACTTTCTCACTCGTAGCGATGCTAAGAGTCTGTTGGAATTATATTAGCGATTACTGCATTATTTATGAAATCTTGCAGATAGGATGTCAAAACATTGTTTCCTCGACGATTTTCTTGAGGAAAGGTTGTATGTGATACAACCGGAAGGTTTTGTCAATCCTGAAAGATGCTAACAAGTATGCAAAGCTCCAGCAATCCTTCTAAGGACTGGGGTAAGCATCTCGGAGTTGGAATGTATGCTTTGATGAGATGATCAAAGTTTTTGGGTGTATACAAAGTTTATGAGAAACTTGTATTTCCAAAGAAGTGAGTGAGAGCACTATAGAATTTCTGATGAGTATATGTTGTTGACATATTGTTGATCAGAAATGACATAGAATTTCTGGAAAGCATATAGGGTTATTTGGAAAGTGTTTTCAATGAAAATCCTGGATTAAGCTACTTGAACATTGAGCATCAAGATCTATAAGGATAGATCAAAACGCTTAATGGTACTTTCAAATGAGCACATACCTTGACATGATCTTGAAGGTGTTCAAGATGGATCAGTCAAAGAAGGAGTTCTTGCCTGAGTTGTAAGGTATGAAGTTAAGACTTAAAGCTCGACCACGGCAGAAGAAAGAGGAAGGATGAAGGTCGTCCCCTATGCTTTTGTCATAGGCTCCATACGGTATGCCATGCTGAGTACCACACCTGATGTGTGCCTTGCCACATATTTGGCAAGAGGGTACAAAGGTGATCTAGGATTAGATCACCAGATAGCGGTCTAAATTATCCTTAGAGGAATAAGGATATGTTTCTCGGTTATGGAGGTGATAAAGAGTTCGACGTAAAGAGTTACGTCGATGCAAGATTAACACCTATCCGGATAGCTCTGAGTAGAGATACCGGATACGTATAATGGAGCAACAATTTAGAATAGCTCCAAGTAGAACATTTATTTGAAATGGCTCCAAATGTAGCGTAGTAGTTGCATCTACAAGATGACATAGAAATTTGCAAAGTACATACGGATCTGAATGCTGCAGACCCGTTGACTGAAACCTCTCTCACAAGCATAACAAGATCAAACCCAGAACTCTTGGGTGTTAGTCACATGGGGATGTGACCTTGAGTGTTAATCACATATCAATGTGAACTGGATTATTGACTCTAGTGCAAGTGGGAGACTGTTGGAAATATGCCCTAGAGGCAATAATAAATTGGTTATTATTATATTTCCTTGTTCATGATAATCGTTTATTATCCATGCTAGAATTGTATTGATAGGAAACTCAGATACATGTGTGGATACATAGACAACACCATGTCCCTAGTAAGCCTCTAGTTGACTAGCTCGTTGATCAATAGATGGTTACGGTTTCCTGACCATGGACATTGGATGTCGTTGATAACGGGATCACATCATTAGGAGAATGATGTGATGGACAAGACCCAATCCTAAGCCTAGCACAAGATCATGTAGTTCGTATGCTAAAGCTTTTCTAATGTCAAGTATCATTTCCTTAGACCATGAGATTGTGTAACTCCCGAATACCGTAGGAGTGCTTTGGGTGTGCCAAACGTCACAACGTAACTGGGTGGCTATAAAGGTACACTATAGGTATCTCCGAAAGTGTCTGTTGGGTTTGCATGAATCGAGACTGGGATTTGTCACTCCGTGTAAACGGAGAGGTATCTCTGGGCCCACTCGGTAGGACATCATCATAATGTGCACAATGTGATCAAGGAGTTGATCACGAGATGATGTGTTACGGAACGAGTAAAGAGACTTGCCGGTAACGAGATTGAACAAGGTATCGGGATACCGACGATCGAATCTCGGGCAAGTATCGTACCGCTAGACAAAGGGAATTGTACACGGGATTGATTAAGTCCTTAACATCGTGGTTCATCCGATGAGATCATCGTGGAACATGTGGGAGCCAACATGGGTATCCAGATCCCGCTGTTGGTTATTGACCGGAGAGTTGTCTCGGCCATGTCTGCATGACTCCCGAACCCGTAGGGTCTACACACTTAAGGTTCGATGACGCTAGGGTTATAGGGAAAGTATGTACGCGGTTACCGAATGTTGTTCGGAGTCCCGGATGAGATCCCTGACGTCACGAGGAGTTCCAGAATGGTCCGGAGGTAAAGATTGATATATAGGAAGTATGGTTTTGGTCACCGGAAGTGTTCCGGGCATCACCGATAGTGTACCGGGACCACCGGAGGGGTCCGGGGGTCCACCAGGTGGGGCCACCAGCCCCGAAGGCCTACATGGGCCAATAGTGGGAAGGGAACAGACCCTAGGTGGGCTGGGGCGCCTCCCACCAAGGCCCAAGGCGCCTCCAAGAGGGGAAGGGGGCAAACCCTAGGGCAGATGGGCCCTAAGGCCCACCCCAGGTGCGCCTCCCCCTCTCCCCCTTGTGGCCGCCACCCAGATGGGATCTGGGGGCTGCCGCCACCCCTAGGGAGGTAACCCTAGGTGGGGGCGCAGCCCCTCCCCTTCCCCTATATATACTTGAGGTTTGGGGCTGCCCAAGATATGTCATTTGCTTTCCCTGTTGGCGCAGCCCTACCCCTCTCCCTCCTCGTCTCTCGTAGTGCTTGGCGAAGCCCTGCTGGAGTCCCGCGCTCCTCCACCACCACCACGCCGTCGTGCTGCTGCTGGATGGAGTCTTCCCCAACCTCTCCTTCTCCCCTTGCTGGATCAAGGCATAGGAGACGTCACCGTTCTGTACGTGTGTTGAACACGGAGGTACCGTCCGTTCGACACTAGGATCATCGGTGATTTGGATCACGACGAGTACAACTCCATCAACCCCGTTCACTTGAACGCTTCCGCTTAGCGTTCTACAAGGGTATGTAGATGCACTCTCCTTCCCTTCGTTGCTAGATTACTCCATAGATTGATCTTGGTGATGCGTAGAAAATTTTGAATTTCTACTACGTTCCCCAACAAAGACTTGGACCCTCCATCAAGAAAGCCACGAGGCGGTCACGAGGGTGGAGGGCGCCCCCCTAGGGCGTGCCCCCTGCCTCGTGGGCCCCTTGAAGCTCCACCGACGTACTTCTTCCTCCTATATATATATCCACGTACCCCTAAACGATCGGGGACGGAGCCAAAAACCTAATTCCACCGCCGCAACTTTCTGTATCCACGAGATCCCATCTTGGGGGCTGTTCTGGAGCTCCGCCGGAGGGGGCATCGATCACGGAGGGCTTCTACATCATCATCCAAGCCCCTTCGATGAAGTGTGAGTAGTTTATTTTAGACCTACGGGTCCATAGTTAGTAGCTAGATGGCTTTTTCTCTCTTTTTGGATCTCAATACAATGTTCTCCCCCTCTCTTGTGGATATCTATTCGATGTAATCTTCTTTTTGCGTGTGTTTGTTGAGACCGATGAATTGTGGGTTTATGATCAAGTCTATCTATGAATAATATTTGAATCTTCTCTGAATTCTTTTATGTATGATTGGTTATCTTTACAAGTCTCTTCGAATTATCAGTTTGGTTTGGCCTACTAGATTGGTTGTTCTTGCCATGGGAGAAGTGCTTAGCTTTGGGTTTGATCTTGCGGTGTCCTTTCCCAGTGACAGAAGGGGCAGCAAGGCACGTATTGTATTGTTGCCATCGAGGATAACAAGATGGGGTTTTTATCATATTGCATGAAACTATCCCTCTACATCATGTCATCTTGCTTAAGGTGTTACTCTGTTTTTAACTTAATACTCTAGATGCATGCTGGATAGCGGTCGATGAGTGGAGTAATAGTAGTAGATGCAGAATCGTTTCGATCTACTTGTCACGGACGTGATGCCTATATACATGATCATGCCTAGATATTCTCATAACTATGCTCAATTCTGTCAATTTCTTAACAGTAATTTGTTCACCCACCGTAGAATACTTATGCTCTTGAGAGAAGCCACTAGTGAAACCTATGGCCCCCGGGTCTATTCTCATCATATCAATCTTCATTACTTTAATCTTGCTTTGCTTTTTTACTTTGCCTTTACTTTTTACTTTGCATCTTTATACCAAAAATACCAAAAATATTATATCTATCAGATCTCACTCTCGTAAGTGACCGTGAAGGACTTGACAACCCCTAATCGCGTTGGTTGCGAGTAGCTATCGCTTTGTGCATGTACGAGGGACTTGAGCTTGGGCTCCTACTGGATTGATACCTTGGTTCTCAAAAACTGAGGGAAATACTTACGCTACTCTGCTGCATCATCCGTTCCTCTTCGGGGAAAACCAATGCAAGCTCAAGACGTAGCAAGAAGGATTTCTGGCGCCGTTG
This sequence comes from Triticum dicoccoides, assembly GCF_002162155.2. Lineage (NCBI taxonomy): Eukaryota > Viridiplantae > Streptophyta > Magnoliopsida > Poales > Poaceae > Triticum > Triticum dicoccoides. The sequence continues at coordinate 64,341,497 of NC_041380.1, read as the reverse complement.
CCGGGGAGTCTACGCAAAAAGTCAACATACCAATTACCCATCACAATCCCTATCTCTCGCATTACATTATTTGCCATTTGCCTCTCGTTTTCCTCTCCCCCCAATTCACCCTTGCTGTTTTATTTGCCCTCTCTCTCCCTATCCTCCCTCTCTATTTGCCTCTTTTTGCCCGTTTGCTTTTTGTTTGCTCGTGTGTTAGATTGCTTGTTTGTCGCGATGGCTCAAGATAATACCAAATTGTGTGACTTCACCAATACCAATAATAATGATTTCCTTAGCACTCTGATTGCTCCTCTTACCGATGCTGAATCTTGTGAAATTAATACTGCTTTGTTGAATTTTGTTATGAAAGATCAATTCGCCGGCCTTCCTAGTGAAGATGCCGCTACTCATCTGAATAGCTTCGTTGATTTATGTGATATGCAAAAGAAAAAAGATGTCAATAATGATGTCGTTAAATTGAAGCTATTTCCTTTTTCGCTTAGAGATCGTGCTAAAGCTTGGTTTTCGTCTTTGCCTAAAAATAGTATTGATTCATGGAACAAGTGCAAAGATGCTTTTATCTCTAAGTATTTTCCTCCCGCTAAGATCATCTCTCTTAGAAACGATATTATGAACTTTAAACAACTTGATCATGAACATGTTGCACAAGCTTGGGAGAGAATGAAATTAATGATACGTAATTGCCCTACTCATGGTTTGAATTTGTGGATGATTATACAAAAAATTTATGCCGGATTGAATTTTGCTTCTAGAAACCTTTTAGATTCGGCCGCGGGAGGCACTTTTATGGAAATCACTTTAGGAGATGCTACTAAACTCCTAGATAATATTATGGTTAATTATTCTCAATGGCATACTGAAAGAACTTCTAATAAAAAAGTGCATGCGATAGAAGAAATTAATGTGTTGAGTGGAAAGATGGATGAACTTATGAAATTATTTGCTACTAAGAGTGTTTCTTTTGATCCTAATGATATGCCTTTGTCTACTTTGATTGAGAATAACAATGAATCTATGGATGTGAATTTTGTTGGTAGGAACAATTTTGGTAACAACGCGTATAGAGGAAATTTTAATCCTAGGCCTTATCCTAGTAATCCCTCTAACAATTATGGTAATTCCTACAACAATTCTTATGGAAATTATAATAATATGCCCTCTGATTTTGAATCTAATATTAAAGAATTTATTTCTTCGCAAAAGAATTTTAATGCTATGATTGAAGAAAAATTGCTTAAGATTGATGATTTGGCTAGGAACGTTGATAGAATTGCTCTTGATGTTGATTCTTTGAAACTTAGATCTATTCCACCTAAGCATGATATCAATGAGTCTCTCAAAGCCATGAGAATTTCCATTGACGAGTGCAAAGAAAGAACCGCTAGGACGCGTGCTATGAAAGATGCCTTTATTAAAGCATGTTCTTCTAGTTCCTATGAAAATAATGATGAAGATCTAAAAGTTATTGATGTGTCCCCTATTAAATCTTTGTTTTGAAATATTAATCTTGATAATAATGGGACTGAATATGATCCACCTTTACCTAGAAGGCGTTCCAATAATTCTGAATCTTTTGATCTTGATGCTAAATTTGATAAAAGTGGGATTGAAGAAATTAAAACCCTAGATATTGCTAAACCCACTATATTGGATTTCAAGGAATTTAATTATGAAAAATGCTCTTTAATTGATTGTATTTCCTTGTTGCAATCCGTGCTAAAATCTCCTCACGCTTATAGTCAAAATAGAGCGTTTACTAAACATATCGTTGATGCCTTGATGCAATCTTATGAAGAAAAACTTGAATTGGAAGTTTCTATCCCTAGAAAACTTTATGATGAATGGGAACCTACTATTAAAATTAAAATTAAAAATTATGAGTTTTATGCTTTGTGTGATTTCGGTGCTAGCTAGTGTCTCTACTATTCCCAAAACTTTGTGTGATTTGCTAGATTTCCGTGATTTTGATGATTGCTCTCTAAACTTGCATCTTGCGGATTCCACTATTAAGAAACCTATGGGAAGAATTAATGATGTTCTTATTGTTGCAAATAGGAATTATGTGCCCGTAGATTTTATCTTTCTTGATATAGATTGCAATCCTTCTTGCCCTATTATTCTTGGTAGACCTTTCCTTAGAATGGTTGGTGCAATTATTGATATGAAGGAAGGGAATATTAGATTTCAATTTCCATTAAAAAATGGCATGGAACACTTACCTAGAAAGAAAATAAAATTACCATATGAATCTATCATGAGAGCCACTTATGGATTGCCTACCAAAGATGGCAATACCTAGATCTATTCTTGCTTGTTATGCCTAGCTAGGGGCGTTAAACGATAGCGCTTATTGGGAGGCAACCCAATTTTATTTTTATTCCTTGCTTTTTGCTCATGTTTAGTAATAAATAAATTATTTAGCCTCTGTTTTGGTTGTGTTTTTTGTGTTTAATTAGTGTTTGTGCCAAGTAGAACCGTTGGGAAGACTTGGGGAAAGTCTTGTTGAACTTGCTGTAAAAAACAGAAACTTTAGCACTCACGAGAACTGCTGTCATTTTTATTTGGAAAGTGCTATTTAGTTAATTCTTTTTGAGTATGATTAATAGATAAATTCCTCACGTCCAGCAGTTTATTTTAGAATTTTTGGGGTTCCAGATCTTGCGCTAGCTACAGATTACTACAGACTGTTCTGTTTTTGACAGATTCTGTTTTTCGTGTGTTGATTGCTTATTTTGATGAATCTATGGCTAGTAAAATAGTTTATAATCCATAGAGAAGTTGGAATACAGTAGGTATAACACCAATATAAATAAAGAATGAGTTCATTACAGTACCTTGAAGTGGTCTTTTGTTTTCTTTCGCTAACGGAGCTCACGAGATTTTCTACTTTAAGTTTTGTGTTGTGAAGTTTTCAAGTTTTGGGTAAAGATTTGATGGATTATGGAACAAGGAGTGGCAAGAGCCTAAGCTTGGGGATGCCCATGGCACCCCCAAGATAATATAAGGACACCTAAAATCCAAAGCTTGGGGATGCCCCGGAAGGCATCCCCTCTTTCGTCTACTTCTATCGGTAACGTTACTTGGAGCTATATTTTTATTCACCACATGATATGTGTTTTGCTTGGAGCATCTTTTATGATTTGAGCTTTGCTTGTTAGTATACCACAATCATCCTTGCTGTAATCACCTTTTGAGAGAGCCATACATGATTTGGAATTTGATAGAATACTCTATGTGCTTCACTTATATCTTTTGAGCTTTATAGTTTTGCTCTAGTGCTTCACTTATATCTAATAGAGCATGGTGGTGGATTTATTTTATAGAAACTATTGATCTCTCATGCTTCACTTAGATTATTTTGAAAGTCTTAATAGCATGGTAATTTGCTTAAAATCCTAATATGCTTGGTATGCAAGATTAATAATAAAACTTTTATATGAGTGTGTTGAATACTAAGAAAAGTTTGATGCTTGATGATTGTTTTGAGATACGGAGGTAATAATATCAAAGTCATGCTAGTTGAGTAGTTGTGAAATTGAGAAATACTTGTGTTGAAGTTTGCAAGTCCGTAGCATGCACGTATGGTAAACGTTATGCAACAAATTTGAAACATGAGGTGTTATTTGATTGTCTTCCTTATGAGTGGTGGTCGGGGACGAGCGATGGTCTTTTCCTACCAATCTATCCCCTAGGAGCATGCGCATAGTGCCGAGGTTTTTGATGACTTGTAGATTTTTGCAATAAGTATGTGATTTCTTTATGACTAATGTTGAGTCCATGGATTATACGCACTCTCACCCTTCCATCCTTGTTAGCCTCTTCGGTACCGTGCATTGCCCTTTCTCACATTGAGAGTTGGCGCAAACTTCGCCGGTGCATCCAAACCCTGTGATATGATACGCTCTTTCACACATAAACCTCCTTATATCTTCCTCAAAACAGCCACCATACCTACCTATTATGGCATTTCCATAGCCATTCCGAGATATATTGCCATGCAACTTTCCATCATTCCATTCATCATGACACATTCATCATTGTCATATTGCTTAGCATGATCATGTAGTTGACATAGTATTTGTGGCAAAGCCACCATTCATAATTCTTTCATACATGTCACTCTTGGTTCATTGCATAACCCGGTACACCACCGGAGGCATTCATATAGAGTCATCTTTGTTTTAGTATCGAGTTGTAATCATTGAGTTGTAAATAAATAGAAGTGTGATGATCATCATTATTAGAGCATTGTCCCAAGTGAGGAATAAAAAAAAGAGAAAGGCCATAAAAAAGAGAAGGCCCAAAAAAATGAGAGAAAAAGAGAGAAGGGACAATGCTACTATCCTTTTACCACGCTTGTGCTTCAAAGTAGCACCATGATCTTCATAGTAGAGAGTCTCTCATGTTATCACTTTCATATACTAGTGGGAATTTTTCATTATAGAACTTGGCTTGTATATTCCAACAATGGGCCTCCTCAAGTTCCCTAGGTCTTCGTGAGCAAGCAAGTTGGATGCACACCCACTAGTTTCTTTTGTTGAGCTTTCATACATTTATAGCTCTAGTGCATCCGTTGCATGGCAATCCCTACTCCTTGCATTAACATCAATCGGTGGGCATCTCCATAGCCCATTGATTAGCCTCGTTGATGTGAGACTTTCTCCTTTTTTGTCTTCTCCACATAACCCCCTCATTATATTCTATTCCACCCATAGTGCTATGTCCATGGCTCGCGCTCATATATTGCGTGAAAGTTTATAGGTTTGAGATTACTAAAGTATGAAACAATTGCTTGGCTTGTCATCGGGGTTGTGCATGATGAGAGCATTCTTGTGTGACGAAAATGAAACATGACTAAACTATATGATTTTATAGGGATGAACTTTCTTTGGCCATGTTATTTTGAGAAGACATAATTGCTTAGTTAGTATGCTTGAAGTATTATCATTTTTATGTCAATATGAACTTTTGTCTTGAATCTTTCGGATCTGAATATTCATACCACAATTAATAAGAATTACATTAAAATTATGCCAAGTAGCACTCCGCATCAAAAATTCTCTTTTTATCATTTACCTACTCGAGGACGAGCAGGAATTAAGCTTGGGGATGCTTGATACGTCTCCAACGTATCTATAATTTTTGATTGCTCCATGCTATATTATCTACTATTTTGGACTATATTGGGCTTTATTTTCCACATTTATATTATTTTTGGGACTAACCTATTAACCGTAGGCCCAACCCAGAATTGTTGTTTTTTGCCTGGTTTAGGGTTTCAAAGAAAAGAAATATCAAACGGAGTCCAAATGGAATGAAACCTTCGGAAACGTGATTTTCTCATTAGATAAGATCCAGGAGACTTGGACCCTCCGTCAAGAAAGCCATGAGGCGGTCACGAGGGTGGAGGGCGCGCCCCCCTAGGGCGCGCCCCCTGCCTCGTGGGCCCCTCGAAGCTCCACCAACGTACTTCTTCCTCCTATATATATCCACGTACCCCAAACGATCGGGGACGGAGCCAAAAACCTAATTCCCCCACCACAACTTTCTGTATCCACGAGATCCCATCTTGGGGCCTGTTCCGGAGCTCCGCCGGAGGGGGCATCGATCACGGAGGGCTTCTACATCATCATCCAAGCCCCTCCGATGAAGTGTGAGTAGTTTATTTCAGACCTACGGGTCCATAGTTAGTAGCTAGATGGCTTCTTCTCTCTTTTTGGATCTCAATACAATGTTCTCCCCCTCTCTTGTGGAGAGCTATTCGATGTAATCTTCTTTTTACGGTGTGTTTGTTGAGACCGATGAATTGTGGGTTTATGATCAAGTCTATCTATGAATAATAGCTGAATCTTCTCTGAATTCTTTTATGTATGATTGGTTATCTTTGCAAGTCTCTTCGAATTATCAGTTTGGTTTGGCCTACTAGATTGGTTGTTCTTGCCATGGGAGAAGTGCTTAGCTTTGGGTTCGATCTTGCGGTGTCCTTTCCCAGTGACAGAAGGGGCAGCAAGGCATGTATTGTATTGTTTCCATCGAGGATAACAAGATGGGGTTTTTTATCATATTGCATGAAACTATCCCTCTACATCATGTCATCTTGCTTAAGGCGTTACTCTGTTTTTAACTTAATACTCTAGATGCATGTTGGATAGTGGTCGATGAGTGGAGTAATAGTAGTAGATGCAGAATCGTTTCGGTCTACTTGTCTTGGACGTGATGCCTATATACATGATCATAACTAGATATTCTCATAACTATTCTCAATTCTGTAAATTGCTCAACAGTATTTTGTCCACCCACCGTAGAATACTTATGCTCTTGAGAGAAGCCACTAGTGAAACCTATGGCCCCCGGTCTCTTTCTCATCATATCAATCTCCATCACTTTATTATTGCTTTGCTTTTACTTTACTTTGCTTTTACTTTTTACTTTGCATCTCTATACCAAAAATACCAAAAATATTATTTATCATCTCTATCAGATCTCACTTTCGTAAGTGACCGTGAAGGGATTGACAACCCCTAAGCGTGTTGGTTGCGTTGAGCTATTGTTTTTGTGTAGGTACGAGGGACTCGCGCGTAGCCTCCTACTGGATTGATACCTTGGTTCTCAAAAACTGAGGGAAATACTTATGCTACTTTGCTGCATCATCCTCTCCTCTTCGAGGAAATCCAACGCAGTGCTCAAGAGGTAGCAACCGCCTCGTGGAATCCCGCTTGGTTGAGCCAGAAAAGCTCAAACCGTAAACATAGCGGGATGGGAGGGCGTTCATCGGCGGTGGGAGTAGGAGAGGGACATGGTTTGAACCGATCCGGGTAATCGCCCGAAGCGAAGCCAAGGGGCACCTGAGTTCCCATTCTGGGGAGACTAGGACGCGATTGAGGACGGATCGCGTCGGGTCGGCTTGGCGGTTCATCCAAGTAAATCTGGCGCTAGTTCGCTCAAGCTCACGGAGGTCGAGCTCCGTTATGCAGTCGTTGAACATCTGCATCCTAGGGCGGTTGATCCGGTTGTTATTCTTCTCATCCGGAGAGCGGATGAGGTTGAAGTCACCTCCCATGACCACCGGGAGGGAGGAAGCGGAGACCTTCTGTTGCAGCTCAGCGAGGAAGGTCCAGGAGCGGCGGTGGTCCGCCGGTCCATAGACAATGCTGACCTCCCATTTGAAGTTGAGCGTCTGTTCGAAGATCTTCATACTAACGAAGAATTCGCCCCGGTCCATACCACCAACCTCCAAGGTGGCATCCTTCACACCTAAAAGGATGCCACCCGAGTGCCCAGTGGTCCCACTAGAAGGGAGCCAGTGCCAGGCGAATAGGTGGGGAGTAAGACAATCTAGCTCGGGGAGGGAAAACTCCGTGCGCATGGTTTCCTGGATGGCGATGATGTCAATGTGCTCATCACGCATGTACTCAATGAGTTGGCGGCGACGGCCGTCATGGACGAAGCCGCGGATGTTTCGAAAGAGTACCCACATCTAAACCCCCATAGGGGGCTGCTTGACCCCAGAACGATGGAGGCGCTATGGGCCCTGAGCATGGCAGTGCGGGAGCGGGTATGGCCATGGATTTCCTCAACCGGCCCCCCTGTGGGTGGCTAGGGTGCCGGAGTGCGGAGGAGACGAGCCCGGGTCTCAGTGAGTTTTCCATCAAGGATCTCCTGGGCCTGGATGGCAGCAATCTATTCTAAGGGGGGGCTAACTCCCCCCTGAAAACGACGGACGAGTCTGCAGCCACCTTGGCGAGATGGCCGAGCAGAACAGCCTCAAGAGCAAAAAACGAACAACTGGAAGAACTGGAGGGGATGTCGGTCGCACCTGGCTCGAGGTTCCAGGCCCTGGCCCGGAGCTCAGCATGCTCGGAGATGGACGGCGCTGGGAAGCCAGCCGGGCAGTCCGCATCGAGACGGGCACTGCAGCGCGAGGCAGTCACCGAAGTCGACGAGGCCCGGGTCCGGTGTGTGTACGACACCGTTCGAGGCGGGTGGGAGGTGAGGGGGGTGACCACGTCCGCGGTGACCCCCAGGAGCAGTCGGGTCGGAGAAGCGGGAGCAGGAGACTCCAAGCAGGCGCCGGACCCTGGCCGGGCGGTGGAGGGCGGGTCTGGGGCAGGCGGGCCGTCCTCCAGCACCACCACGGGGGTGGACTCCGGGGGAGGGAGGGAGCAGGCAGCGGTGGGGCCGCTCTAGGGGAGCCCGGCAGAGGGGGCGTGATGGAGGGAAGCTCGGCCGTCGGGGGAGCCGCCAGCACCAGGGACAACACATCCAGGGCCGAAGGCGGGGAGCCAGGTGCAGGGGTTGAGCAGGAAGAGCGCAGCGAGGAAGCCGTGACGACGAGGAGGCCGACGCTGGAGATATCACTCATCTCGGTCGAGGTGGTGGGGGAGGCAGCCGACAGCACTGCGGGGGCTGACTCGTTAGCGGGAGCCAGCGCATGCGATCGGCCTGCACCTGCGCTCACACCCCCACGGCTCGGAGGAGGATCAAAGGGGTCTCGTGAGGGGGAGCGGCCACGACCCGAGCGGTCGTCGTCGTCATCCGGGTCCTTGTGGCAGGAAGGACGCGGGCGGTGGTAGTGGGAGTCATCACGCCGGTCCGCGCCCCCGCCCCCAAAGTGTCCATCATCAGAGAAACGGGGGCGACCGACATGGTTGGGGGCCTCGGGGTAGATCTTGAGGTCGAATCCCAGGTCATTGAAGAAGACTCGGACGGTGGCATGGAGCTTGTCGGAGTCGGGGCATTTGACCTTGACCTGGACCTCCTCCTCTTTGTGGAGGGAGAGCTCATCCACCACCACCACCTTGCCAAGGATCTTGGACATACGGCGAATGACCTGCTCGGACCGGGCCACGTCACGAAGCCCCGCGATGAGGATCCAAGCAGTATCCAGGACAGCGACCTCCTTGGGGTCGACCTTTGGCTCAGAGATGTTGACCACGAGCATGTTCAGGGCCAAGGTGATGTTGTCGCTGCGGGTGCAGAGGCCCAAGCTGATGGCGGCCGGGAAGACCACGGTGAAGGAGCTGGCAGAGGTCGGAGTCACCTGCCAGTCCCACACAGGCCGGCACAGGTGGTTGAGCTCAGCCTCGATCATCTCCGGAGAAGCGACACCCACCCACACGACGGTGACGATTGCTACCTCTTGAGCATGCGTTGGTTTTTCCTTGAAGAGGAAAGGGTGATGCAACAAAGTAGCGTAAGTATTTCCCTCAGTTTTTGAGAACCAAGGTATCAATCTAGTAGGAGACTACACGCAAGTCCCTCGTACCTGCACAAACAAATAAGAACCTTGCAACCAATGTGATAAAGGGGTTGTCAATCCCTTCACAACCACTTGCAAAAGTGAGATCTGATAAAGATAATAAGATAAATATTTTTGGTATTTTTGTTGTATAGATTGGAAAATAAAGATAGCAAAATAAAAGGCGGCAGAAATAGCAAGTAGATAGGAAAATAATATGATGGAAGATAGACCCCGGGGCCATAGGTTTCACTAGTGGCTTTTCTCTCAAGATAGTAAATTCTACGGTGGGCGAACAAATTACTGTCGAGCAATTGATAGAAAAGCGCATAGTTATGAGAATATCTAGTCATGATCATGTATATAGGCATCACGTCCACGACAAAGTAGACCGAAACGATTCTGCATCTACTACTATTACTCCACCCATCGACCGCTATCCCAGCATGCATCTAGAGTATTAAGTTCATAAGAACAGAGTAACGCATTAGGCAAGATGACATGATGTAGAGGGATAAACTCAAGCAATATGATATAAACCCCATCTTTTTATCCTCGATGGCAACAATACAATACGTGACTTGCTGCCCCTACTGTCACTGGGAAAGGACACCGCAAGATTGAACCCAAAGCTAAGCACTTCTCCCATTGCAAGAAAGATCAATCTAGTAGGCCAAACCAAACTGATAATGCGAACATACTTGCAAAGATATTAAATCATGCATAAAAGAATTCAGAGAAGAATCAAATATTGTTCATAGATAATCTTGATCATAAACCCACAATGAAGGAAATATGCCCTAGAGGCAATAATAAAGTTATTATTTATTTCCTTATATCATGATAAATGGTTATTATTCATGCTAGAATTGTATTAACCGGAAACTTAGTACATGTGTGAATACATAGACAAACATAGTGTCACTAGTATGCCTCTACTTGACTAGCTCATTGAATCAAAGATGGTTAAGTTTCCTAGCCATAGACATGAGTTGTCATTTGATTAACGGGGTCACATCATTAGAGAATGATGTGATTGACTTGATCCATTCCGTTAGCTTAGCATTTGATCATTTAGTATATTGCTATTGCTTTCTTCATGACTTATACATGTTCCTATGACAATGAGATTATGCAACTCCCGAATACCGGAGGAACACTTTGTGTGCTACCAAACGTCACAACATAACTGGGTGATTATAAAGGTGCTCTACAGGTGTCTTCGATGGTACTTGTTGAGTTGGCATAGATCGAGATTAGGATTTGTCACTCCGATTGTCAGAGAGGTATCTCTGGGCCCTCTCGGTAATGCACATCACTATAAGCCTTGCAAGCAATACAACTAATGATTTAGTTGCGGGATGATGTATTACGGAACGAGTAAAGAGACTTGCCTGTAACAAGATTGAACTAGGTATTGAGATACCGATGATCGAATCTCGGGCAAGTAACATACCGATGACAAAGGGAACAATGTATGTTGTTATGCGGTTTGACAGATAAAGATCTTTGTAGAATATGTAGGAACCTATATGAGCATCCATGTTCCGCTATTGGTTATTGACCGGAGATGAGTCTCGGTCATGTCTAGATAGTTCTCGAACCCGTAGGGTCCGCACGCTTAACGTTCTGTGATGATCGGTATTATGAGTTTATGTGTTTGGATGTACCGAAGATAGTTCGGAGTCCCGGATGTGATCACAGACATGACGAGGAGTCTCGAAATGGCCGAGACATAAAAATTGATATATTGGACGGCTATATTCAGACACCGGAAGGGTTTCGGGTGATCTCGAAGAAAACCGGAGTGCCAGAGGGGTTACCGGAACCCCCCGGGGACTAATGGGCCTTAATGGGCCCTAGTGGAGAGAGAGAGAGGGGCCGGCCAAGGCAGGCCGCGCCCCCCTCCCCTTGAGTCCGAATAGGATAAGGAAGGGGGGGGCACCCCCCTTGCCTTTCCCCTCTCCCACTCCTTCCTTCCCCCTCCTATGGGACTAGGAAAGGGGAGTCCTACTCCCACTAGGAGGAGGACTCCTCCTCTTGGCGCGCCCTCCTAGGGCTAGTTGGCCTCCCCCCTTGCTCCTTTATATACGGGGGCAGGGGGCACCCCATGGACACACAAGTTGATCATTGATCTCTTAGCCGTGTGCGGTGCCCCCTCCACCGTAATCCACCTTGGTCATATCGTAGTGGTGCTTAGGCGAAGCCCTGTTCCGGTAGCATCATCATCACCGTCATCACGCCATCGTGCTGACGAAGCTCTCCCTTGACACTCTGCTAGATCATGAGTTCATGGGACGTCACTGAGCCGAACGTGTGCATATCACGGAGGTGCCGTACTTTCGGTACTAGGATCGGTCGATCGTGAAGACGTACGACTACATCAATCGCGTTGTCATAATGCTTCCGCTTACGGTCTACGAGGGTACGTAAATAATACTCTCCCCTCTCGTTGCTATGCATCACCATGATCTTGCATGTGCGTAGGAATTTTTTTGAAATTACTGTGTTACCCAACAGTGGCATCCGAGTCAGGTTTATGCGTAGATGTTATATGCACGAGTGGAACACAAAGGAGTTGTGGGCGTGGGTATATACATATTGCTTGTCGTCACTAGTTGATTCTTGATTCAGCGGCATTGTTGGATGAAGCGGCCCAGACCGACATTACGCGTAAGCTTACGCGAGACTGGTTCTACCGACGTGCTTCGCACACAGGTGGCTAGTGGGTGTCTGTTTCTTTAGCTTTAGTTGAATTGGATTCAATGAACATGGTTCTTTCTGAAGATCAAAAAGCAATCACTATACCGCGTTGTGGTTTTTGATGTGTAGGTCAGAACGGTTCTTGCTAAGCCCGTAGCAGCCACGTAAAACTTGCACAACAAAGTAGAGGACGCCTAACTTGTTTTTGCAGGGCATGTTGTGATGTGATATGGTCAAGACGTGATGAGATATAAATTGTTGTATGATATGATCATGTTTTGTTAAAGTTATCGGCTAAACTGATAGGAGCCTTATGGCTGTCTCTTTATTGCATAAGATGCAAGCGCCATATAATTGCTTTACTTTATCGCCATGCGATAGCAATAGTTGCAAAAGCAATAGTTGGTGAGATGACCATGTGACGACACGTTGATAGAGATCAAGATGATGGAGATCATGGTGTCATGCCGGTGACGATAGATATCATGACGGTGTTTTGGAGATGGAGATCAAAGGCACAAGATGATAATGGCCATATCATGTCACATATTTGATTGCATGTGATGTTTATCCTTTATGTATCTTATTTTGCTTAGTTCGGCGGTAGCATTATAAGATGATCTCTCACTAAATTTCAAGGTATAAGTGTTCTACCTGAGTATGCACCGTTGCGACAGTTCGTCGTGCTGAGACACCACGCGATGATCGGGTGTGATAAGCTCTACGTTCACATACAACCGGTGCAAGCCAGTTTTGCACATGCGAAATACTCGGGTTAAACTTGACGAGCCTAGCATATGCAGATATGGCCTCGGAACACTGGAGACCGAAAGGTAGAGCGTGAATCATATAGTAGATATGATCAACACAGTGATGTTCACCAATGCAAACTACTGCATCTCACGTGATGATCGGACATGGTTTAGTTGATTTGGATCACGTGATCATTTAGATGACTAGAGGGATGTCTATCTAAGTGGGAGTTCTTAAGTAATATGATTAATTGAACTTTAATTTATCATGAACTTAGTCCTAATAGTATTTTCATATCTATGTTGTAGATCAATAGCTTGCGATGTAGCTCCCCGTTTATTTTTGATATGTTCCTAGAGAAAAATAAGTTGAAAGATGATAGTAGCAATGATGCGGACTGGGTCCTTGATCTGAGGACTATCCTCATTAATGCACAGAAGAATTATGTCCTTGATGCACCGCTAGGTGACAGACCTATTGCAGGAGCAGATGCACACATTATGAACGTTTGACAAAGCTCAGTACGATGACTACTTAATAGTTTAGTGCACCATGCTTTACGGCTTAGAACCGAGACTTCAAAAATGTTTTGAATGCCACAGAACATATAAGATGTTCTAAGAGATGAAATTGGTATTTCATACTCATGCCCGTATCGAGAGGTATGAGACCTCTGACAGTACTTTGCCTACAAGGTGGAGGAGAATAGCTCAACCAGTGAGCATGTGCTCAGATTGTCTGGGTACTACAATTGCTTGAATCAAGTGGGAGTTAATATTCTAGATAAGATAGTAATTGATAAAGTTCTCTAGTCACTATTACCAAGTTACTAGAACTTAGTGATGAACTATAATATGCAAGGGATGACGAAAGTAATTCCCAAGCTCTTCGCGACGCTGAAATCGGTGAAGGTAGAAATCAAGAAATAGCATCAAGTGTTGATGGTTAACAAGACCACTAGTTTCAAGAAAAGAGCATAGGGAAAGAAAGAGGAACTTCAAAGAAGAAAGGCAAGCAAGTTGCCACTCCCATGAAGAAGCTCAAAGCTATACCCAAGCCTGGAACTGAGTGCTTCTACTTCAAAGGAAATGGTCACTAGAAGTGGAACTGCCCTAGATACTTGGCGGATAAGAAGGATGGCAAAGTGAGCAAAAGTATATATTTGATATACATGTTATTGATGTGTACTTTACTAGTGTTTATAACAACACCTCAGTATTTGATACTGATTCAGTTACTAAGAGTAGTAACTCGAAATGGGAGTTGCAAAATAAATAGAGACTAGTTAAGGGTGAGGTGATGATGTGAGTTGGAAGTGATTCCAAGGTTGATAAGATCACCATTGCACACTCCCTTTACCTTCGTGATTAGTGTTGAACCTAAAATAAATGTTATTTTGTGTTTACGTAAAGCATAATATGATTGGATCATGTTTATTGCAATACGGTTATTCATTTAAGTCAAGGATAATTGTTATTCTGTTTACATGAATAAAACCTTCTGAGGTCATACACCCAAGGTGAATGGTTTATTGAATCTCGATTGTAGTAATACACATATTCATAATATTGAAGCCAAAAGATGCAAAGTTAATAATGATAGTGCAACTTACATGTGGCACTGCCGTTTAGGTCATATTGGTGTAAAGCGCATGAAGAAACTCCATGCTGATGGGCTTTTGGAATCACTTGATTATGAATCATTTGATGCTTGTGAACCATGACTCATGGGCAAGATGACTAAAACTCCGTTCTCCGGAACAATGGAGCAAGCAACTGACTTATTGGAAATAATACATACTGATGTATGCAGTTCGATGAGTGTTGAGGCTCGCGGCGGGTATCATTATTTTCTGATCTTCACAGATGATTTGAGCAGATATGGGTATATCTACTTGATGAAACATAAATCTGAAACATTTGAAAAGTTCAAAGAATTTTAGAGTGAAGTGGAAAATCGTCGTAACAAGAAAATAAAGTTTCTGCGATCTGACCGTGGAGGAGAATATTTGAGTTACGAGTTTGGTCTTCATTTGAAACAATGCGGAATAGTTTCACAACTCACGCCACCTGGAACACCACAGCGTAATGGTGTGTTCGAACGTCATAACCGTACTTTATTAGATATGGTGCAATCTATGATGTCTCTTGCCGATTTGTCACTATTGTTTCGGGGTTATGCATTAGAGACAACTGAATTCATGTTAAATAGGGCACCATCTAAATCCGTTGAGACGACACCATATGAACTGTGGTTTATCAAGAAACTTAAGCTATCGTTTCTTAAAGTTTGGGGCTATGATGCTTATGTGAAAAAGTTTCAACCTGGTAAGCTCGAACCCAAATCGGAGAAATGCGTCTTCATAGGATACCCAAAGGAAATTGTTGGGTACACCTTCTATCACAGATCCGAAGGCAAGATACTCGTTGCTAAGAATGGATCCTTTCTGGAGAAGAAGTTTCTCTCGAAAGAAGTGATTGGGAGGAAAGTAGAACTTGATGAGGTAATCGTACCTGCTCCCTTATTGGAAAGTACTTCATCACTGAAATCAGCTCCAGTGATTCCTACACCAGTAAGTGAGGAAGTTAATGATGATGATCATGAAACTTCAGATCAAATTACTACCGAACCTCGTAGGTCAACCAGAATATGTTCCGCACCAGAGAGGTACGATAATCCTGTTGTGGAGGTCATGTTACATGACCATGACGAACCTACGAACTATGAGGAAGCGACGATGAGCCCAGATTCCGCGAAATGGCTTGAAGCCATGGAATCTGAGATGAGATCCATGTATTAGAACAAAGTATGGACTTTGATTGACTTGCCCATCGATCGATGAGCCATTAAGAATAAATGGATTTTCAAGAGGAAGATGGACACTGATAGTAGTGTTACTATCTACAAAGCTCGAATTATCGCAAAAGGTTTTCGACAAGTTCAAGATGTTGACTACGATAAGATTTTCTCACTCGTAGCGATGCCTAAGTCTGTCCGAATCATGTTAGCAACTGCCACACTTTATGAAATCTGGCAAATGGATGTCAAAACAGCATTCCAATGGATTTCTTAAAGAAGAGTTGTATATGATGCAACAATAAGGTTTTGTCAATCCTAAAGGTGCTAACAAAGTGTGCAATCTCCACCGACCATCTATGGACTGGTGCAAGCATCTCGGAGTTGGAATATATACTTTGATAAAGTGATCAAAGCATATGGTTTTATACAGACTTGCGGTGAAGCCTGTATTTACAAGAAAGTGAGTGGGAGCACTACACCATTTTTGATAAGTATATGTGAATGACATATTCTTGATCGGCAATAATGTAGAATTTTCTGGAAAGCATAAAGGAGTGTTTGAAAAGAGTTTTTCAAAGAAAGACCTCGATGAAGCTACTTACATATTGAGCATCAAGATCTATAGAGATAGATCAAGACACTTGATATATTTCCAATGAGTACATACCTTGACAAGATTTTGAAGTAGTTCAAAATGGAAAAGTCAAAGAAGGAGTTCTTGTTTGTGTTGCAAGGTGTGAAGTTGAGTAAAGACTCAAAACTCGACCACGGCAGAAAATAGAAAGAGAATGAAAAGTCATTCCCTATGCCTCAGTCATAGGTTCTATAAAGTATGCTATGCTATGTACCAGACCTATTGTGTACCTCACCATAAGTTTGGCAAGAGGGTACAATAGTGATCCAGGAGTGGATCACTGGACATCGGTCAAAAATATCCTTAGTGGAATAAGGAAATGTTTCTCGGTTATGGAGGTGACAAAGAGTTCGTCGTAAAGAGTTACGTCGATGCAAGCTTTGACACCAATCTGGATGACTCTAAGTCTCGATCTAGATACATATTGAAGGTGGGAGCAATTAGCTGGAGTAGCTCTGTGCAAGCATTGTAGACATAGAAAATTTGCAAAATACATACGGCTCTGAATATTGCAGACCCATAGACTAAACTTCTCTCACAAGCAAAACATGATCACTCTTTGGGTGTTAATCACATAGCGATGTGAACTAGATTATTGACTCTAGTAAACCCTTTGGGTATTAGTCACATGGAGATGTGAACTAATCACATAAAGATGTGAACTAGATTATTGACTCTAGTGCAAGTGGGAGACTGAAGGAAATATGCCCTAGAGGCAATAATAAAGTTATTATTTGATAAATGTTTATTATTCATGCTAGAATTGTATTAACCAGAAACTTAGTACATGTGTGAATACATAGACAAACAGAGTGTCACTAGTATGCCTCTACTTGACTAGCTCGTTGAATCAAAGATGGTTAAGTTTCCTAGCCATAGACATGAGTTGTCATTTGATTAACGGGATCACATCATTAGAGAATGATGTGATTGACTTGACCCATTCCGTTAGCATAGCATTTGATCGTTTAGTATATTGTTATTGCTTTCTTCATGACTTATACATGTTCCTATGACTATGAGATTATGCAACTCCTGAATACCGGAGGAACACTTTGTGTGCTACCAAACTTCACAACGTAAATGGGTGATTATAAAGGTGATATACAGGTGTCTCCGATGGTACTTGTTGAGTTGGCATAGATCGAGATTAGGATTTGTCACTCCGATTGTCGGAGAGGTATCTCTGGGCCCTCTCGATAATGCACATCACTATAAGCCTTGCAAGCAATGCAACTAATGAGTTAATCGTGGGATGATGTATTATGGAACGAGTAAAGAGACTTGCCGGTAATGAGATTGAACTAGGTATTGAGATACCGACGATAGAATCTCAGGCAAGTAACATACCGATGACAAAGGAAACAACTTATGTTGTTATGTGGTTTGACCGATAAAGATCTTCGTAGAATATGTAGGAACCTATATGAGCATCCAGGTTCCGTTATTGGTTATTGACCGGAGATGAGTCTCGGTCATGTCTACATAGTTCTCGAACCCGTAGGGTCCGCACGCTTAACATTTTGTGACGATCAATATTATGAGTTTATGTGTTTTGATGAACCGAAGGTAGTTCGGAGTCCCCTATGTGATCACGGACATGACGAGGAGTCTCGAAATGGTCGAGACATAAAAATTGATATATTGGACGGCTATATTCGGACACTAGAAGGGTTTCGGGTGATCTCGAAGAAAACCGGAGTGCCGGAGGGGTTACCAGAACTCCCCGGGGACTAATGGGCCTTAATGGGCCCTAGTGGAGAGAGAGAGGGGTCGGCCAGGGCAGGCCGCGCGCCCCCTCCCCTTGAGTCCGAATAGGACAAGGAAGGGGGGGGGGGGCGCCCCCTTGCCTTTCCCCTCTCCCACTCCTTCCTTCCTCCTCCTAGTGGGACTAGGAAAGGGGAGTCCTACTCCCACTAGGAGGAGGACTCCTCCTCTTGGCGCGCCCTCCTAGGGCCGGCCGACCTCCCCCCTTGCTCCTTTATATATGGGGGCAGGGGGCACCCCATGGACACACAAGTTGATCATTGATCTCTTAGCCGTGTGCGGTGCCCCCCTCCACCATAATCCACCTCGGTCATATCGTAGCGGTGCTTAGGCGAAGCCCTGTTCCGGTAGCATCATCATCACGCCGTCGTGCTGACGAAGCTCTCACTCGACACTTTGCTGGATCATGAGTTCATGGGACGTCACCGAGCCAAACTTGTGCAGATCACGGAGGTGTCGTACTTTCGGTACTAGGATCGGTCGACCATGAAGACGTACGACTACATCAACCGCGTTGTCATAACGCTTCCTCTTACGGTCTACGAGGGTACATAGACAATACTCTCCCCTCTTGTTGCTATGCATCACCATGATCTTGCGTGTGCGTAGGATTTTTTTTTGAAATTACTGCGTTACCCAACACACAATTCATCAGATCTCGACAAACACACCGTAAAAAGAATTACATCGAATAGATCTCCAAAAGAATCAAGGAGAACTTTGTATTTAGATCCAAAGACAGAGAAGAAGCCATCTAGCTAATAACTATGGACCCGAAGGTCTGTGATAAAATACTCACACATCATCGGAGAGGCTATGGTGTTGATGTAGAAGCCCTCCGTGATCGATTCCCCCTCCGGCGGAGCGCCAGAAAAGGCCCCAAGATGGG
Organism: Triticum dicoccoides; assembly: GCF_002162155.2. NCBI lineage: Eukaryota > Viridiplantae > Streptophyta > Magnoliopsida > Poales > Poaceae > Triticum > Triticum dicoccoides. The sequence continues at coordinate 64,322,711 of NC_041380.1, read as the reverse complement.
ATCTCATGGGTACAGAAGGTTGTGGCGGTGGAAATAGGGTTTCGTGGCGCTCTCGGATGTTTTTGGGGTATATGAGTATATATAGGCGAAAGAAGTAGGTCGGTGGAGCCACGAGGGGCCCACGAGGGTGGGGGGCGCGCCTACCCCCCTTGGGCGCGCCCTCCTACCTCATGGCCGCCTGGTTGCTTCCTTGACGTCCACTGCAAGTCTCCTGGATTGAGTTTGTTCCAAAAATAACTCTCCCGAAGGTTTCATTCCGTTTGGTATTCCTTTTCTGCGAAACGCTGAAATAGGCAAAAAACAACAATTTGCACTGGGCCTTTGGATAGTAGGTTAGTCCCAAAAATAATATAAAAGTGCATAACAAAGCCCATTAAACATCCAAAAAAGATAATATAATAGCATGGAACAATCGAAAATTATAGATATGTTGGAGACGTATCAAGCATCCCCAAGCTTAATTCCTGCTCGTCCTCGAGTAGGTAAATGATAAAAACAGAATTTTTGATGTGTTGTTCTACCTAGCATAATTCTCAATGTAACTTTCTTTATTGTGGCATGAATGTTCAGATCTGAAAGATTCAAGACAAAAGTTTAATATTGACACAAAAATAATAATACTTCAAGCATACTAACAAAGCAATCATGTCTTCTCAAAATAACATGGCCAAAGAAAGTTATCCCTACAAAATCATATAGTATGGATATGCTCTATCTTCATCACACAAAGTATTTAATCATGCACAACCCCGATGACAAGCCAGGCAATTGTTTCATACTTTTGATGTTCTCAAACTTTTTCAATCTTCACAAAATATATGAGCGTGAGCGATGGACATAGCACTATATGTGGAATAGAATGGTGGTTGTGGAGAAGACAAAAAAGGAGAAGATAATCTCACATCAACTAGGCGTATCAATGGGCTATGGAGATGCCCATCAATAGATATCAATGTGAGTGAGTAGGGATTGCCATGCAACGGATGCACTAGAGCTATAAGTGTATGAAAGCTCAACAAAAAAACTAAGTGGGTGTGCATCCAACTCGCTTGCTCACGAAGACCTAGGGCATTTTGAGGAAGCCCATCATTGGAATATACAAGCCAAGTTCTATAATGTAAAATTCCCACTAGCATATGAAAGTGACAACATAGGAGACTCTCTATCATGAAGATCATAGTGCTACTTTGAAGCACAAGTGTGGCAAAAGGATAGTAACATTGTCCCTTCTCTCTTTTTCTCTAATTTCTCTTTTTTTCCTTTTTTTATTTGGGCATTTTCCCCTTTTTTTATGGCCTTTTTTTCTTTTCTATTTTTTTCTTTTCGTCCGGAGTCTCATCCCGACTTGTAGGGGAATCATAGTCTCCATCATCCTTTCCTCACTTGGGACAATGCTCTAATAATGATGATCATCACACTTTTATTTACTTACAACTCAAAAATTACAACTCGATACTAGAACAAAATATGACTCTATGTGAATGCCTCCGGCGGTGTACCGGGATGTGCAATGAATCAAGAGTGACATGTATGTAAGAATTATAAAGGTGGCTTTGCCACAAATACGATGTCAACTACATGATCATGCAAAGCAATATGACAATGATGTAATGTGTCATAACAAACGGAACGGTGGTAAGTTGCATGGCAATATATCTCGGAATGGCTATGGAAATGTGCTACGTCTTGAGCTTGCGTTGGTTTTCCCCGAAGAGGAAAGGATGATGCAGTAGAGTAGCGTAAGTATTTCCCTCAGTTTTTGAGAACCAAGGTATCAATCTAGTAGGAGGCCACGCTCAAGTCCCTCGTACCTGCACAAAGCGATAGCTACTCGCAACCAACACGATTAGGGGTTGTCAATCCCTTCACGGTCACTTACGAGAATGAGATCTGATAGATATAATATTTTTGGTATTTTTGGTATAAAGATGCAAAGTAAAAAGTAAAAGAAAAGTAAAAAGCAAAGCAAGATTAAAGTGATGGAGATTGATATGATGAGAATAGACCCGGGGGCCATAGGTTTCACTAGTGGCTTCTCTCAAGAGCATCAGTATTCTACGGTGGGTGAACAAATTACTGTTGAGCAATTGACAGAATTGAGCATAGTTATGAGAATATCTATACATGATCATGTATATAGGCATCACGTCCGTGACAAGTAGACCGAAACGATTCTGCATCTACTACTATTACTCCACTCATCGACCACTATCCAGCATGCATCTAGAGTATTAAGTTAAAAACAGAGTAACGCCTTAAGCAAGATGACATGATGTAGAGAGATAAATTCATGCAATATGAAATAAACCCCATCTTGTTATCCTCGATCGCAACGATACAATACGTGCCTTGCTGCCCCTTCTGTCACTGGGTAAGGACACCGCAAGATCGAACCCAAAGCTAAGCACTTCTCCCATGGCAAGAACTACCAATCTAGTTGGCCAAACCAAACGGTTAATTCGAAGAGACTTGCAAAGATAACCAATCATACATAAAATAATTCAGAGAAGATTCAAATATTATTCATAGATAGACTTGATCATAAACCCACAATTCATCGATCTCAACAAACACACCGCAAAAAGAAGATCACATCGAATAGATCTCCACAAGAGAGGGGGAGAACTTTGCATTGAGAATCAAAGAGAGAGAAAAAGCCATCTAGCTACTAACTATGGACCCGAAGGTCTGAGGTAAACTACTCACACTTCATCGGAGGGGCTAGGATGATGTAGAAGCCCTTCGTGATGACAACCCTCTTCCGGCGGAGCTCCGGAACATGCCCCAAGATGGGATCTCGTGGATACAGAAAGTTGCGGCGGTGGAATTAGGTTTTTGGCTCCTGTTCTGATCGTTTGGGGATACGTGTGTATATATAGGAGGAAGGAGTACGTCGGTGGAGCACCGAGGGGCCCACGAGGCAGGGGGGCGCGCCCTGGAGGGGGGGGGCGCCCCCACCCTCGTGACCTCCTCTTTGACTCCCTGGAGTAGGGTCCAAGTCTCCTAGATCACGTTCGGTGAGAAAATCACGTTCCCGAAGATTTTATTCCGGTTGGACTCCGTTTGATATTCTGTTTCTCCGAAACACTAAAATAGGCAAAAAACAGCAATTCTGGGCTAGGCCTCCGGTTAAAGGTTAGTCCCAAAAATAATATAAAAGTGGAAAATAAAGCCCAATATAGTCCAAAACAGTAGATAATATAGCATGGAGCAATCAAAAATTATAGATATGTTGGAGACGTATCAGGCATCCCCAAGCTTAATTCTTGTTCGTCCTCGAGTAGGTAAATGATAAAAAGAGAATTTTTGATGTGGAGTGCTACTTGGCATAATTTCAATGCAAATCTTCTTAATTGTGGTATGAATATTCAGATCAGAAAGATTCAAGACAAAAGTTTATATTGACATAAAAATAATAATACTTCAAGCATACTAATAAAGCAATTATGTCTTCTGAAAATAACATGGCCAAAGAAAGTTATCCCCTACAAAATCATATAGTCTGGCTATGCTCCATCTTCACCACACAAAGTATTTAAATTATGCACAACCCCGATGACAAGCCAAGCAATTGTTTCATACTCTAACTTTTTCAAAACTTTTTCAATCTTCACGCAATACATGAGCGTGAGCCATGGATATAGTACTATAGGTGGAATAGAAGGGTGGTTGTGGAGAAGACAAAAATGAGGGGAAGATAGTCTCACATCAACTAGGCATATCAAAGGGCTATGGAGATGCCCATCAATAGATATCAATGTGAGTGAGTAGGGATTGCCATGCAACAGATGCACTAGAGCTATAAATGTATGAAAGCTCAACAAAAGAAACTAAGTGGGTGTGCATCCAACTTGCTTGCTCACGAAGACCTAGGGCAATTTTGAGGAAGCCCATCATTGGAATATACAAGCCAAGTTCTATAATGTAAAATTCCCACTAGTATATGAAAGTGACAACATATGAGACTCTCTATATGAAGAACATGGTGCTACTTTGAAGCACAATATATGAGACTCGCTATATCATGGTGCTACTTTGAAGCACAAGTGTGGAAAAAAGGATAGTAGCATTGCCCCTTTTTATTTTCTTTTTTTGGGCCTTCTTTTTTTTCTTTGGCCTTTCTCTTTTTTTATTTGGGACAATGCTCTATTGAATGATGATCATCACACTTTTATTTATTTACAACTCAATGATTACAACTCGATTCTAAAACAAAGTATGACTCTATATGGATGCCTCCGGCGGTGTACCGGGATATGCAATGAATCAAGAGTGACAAGTATGAAGAAATTATGAACGGTGGCTTTGCCACAAATACTATGTCAACTACATGATCATGCTAAGCAATATGACAAAGATGAATGTGTCATGATGAACTATATGGTGGAAAGTTGCATGGCAATATATCTCGGAATGACTATGGAAATGCCATAATAGGTAGGTATGGTGGCTGTTTTGAGGAAGGTATATGGTAGGTGCATGATACCGGTGAAGGGTGCGCGGTATTAGAGAGGCTAGCAAAGGTGGAAGGGTGAGAGTGCGTATAATCCATGGACTCAACATTAGTCATAAAGAACTCATATACTTATTGCAAAAATCTAGAAGTTATCAAAGCAAAGTATTACGCGCATGCTCCTAGGGGGATAGATTGGTAGGAAAAGACCATCGCTCGTCCCCGACCGCCACTCATAAGGAAGACATTCAATAAATAAATCATGCTCCGACTTCATCACATAACGGTTCACCATACGTGCATGCTACGGGAACCACAAACTTTAACATAAGTATTCTTTAAATTCACAACTACTCAACTAGCATGACTTTAATATTATCACCTCCATATCTCAAAACAATTATCATGTTTCAATCTTTTCTTAGTATTCAAAACACTCAAAAGAAAGTTTCACAAATCTTGAATACCAAGCATATTATTATTAAGCAAATTACCATGCTATTAAGAGACTCTCAAAATAATTTAAGTGAAGCATGAGAGATCAATAGTTTCTTTAAAACAAATCCACCACCGTGCTCTAAAAGATCTAAGTGAAGCACATAGAGCAAAATTATAACGCTCAAAAGATATAAGTGAAGCACATAGAGCAAAACTACTTAGCTCAAAAGATATAAGTGAAGCACATAGAGCAAAACTACATAGCTCAAAAAGATATAAGTGAAGCACATAGAGCAAAAATACTTAGCTCAAAAGATATAAGTTAAGAACATAGAGAAAAACTACTTAGCTCAAAAGATATAAGTGAAGCACATAGAGAAAAACTACATAGCTCAAAAAGATATAAGTGAAGCACATAGAGCAAAACTACTTAGCTCAAAAGAAATAAGTGAAGCACATAGAGTATTCTATCAAATTTTAATTCATGTATGGCTCTCTAAAAAGGTGTGTAAAGCAAGGATAATTGTGGCATACTAAGACACAAAGACACAAATAATACAAGACGCTCCAAGCAAAACACATATCATGTTGGTGAATAAAAATATAGCTCCAAGTAAATTACCGATGGAAGTAGACGAAAGAGGGGATGCCTTCGGGGGCATCCCCAAGCTTTGACTTTTTGGTGTCCTTGGATTATCTTGGGGTTCCATGGTCATCCCCAATCTTAGGCTCTTGCCACTCCTTGTTCCATGATCCATCAAAAGTATTCACCCAAAACATGAAAACTTCACAACGCAAAACTCAAAATAGAAAACTCGTGAGCTCCGTTAGCGAAAGAAAACAAAAGACCACTTCAATGTACTGTAATGAACTCATTCTTTATTTATATTGGTGTTAAACATACTGTATTCAAACTTCTATATGGATTATAAACTATTTTACTAGCCATAGATTCATCAAAATAAGCAAACAACACACGAAAAACAGAATCTGTCAAAAACAGAACAGTCTGTAGTAATCTGTAGCTAGCTCAAGATCTGGAACCCCAAAAATTCTAAAATAAATTTCTGGACGTGAGGAATTTATCTATTAATCATATGCAAAAATAATTAACTAAATATCACTCTTGAATTAAAAATGACAGCAGTTCTCGTGAGTGCTAAAGTTTCTGTTTTTTACAGCAAGTTCAACAAGACTTTCCCCAAGTCTTCCCAACGGTTGTACTTGGCACAAACACTAATTAAACACAAAAAAACACAACCAAAACAGAGGCTAAATAATTTATTTATTACTAAACAGGAGAAAAAAGCAAGGAATAAAAATAAAATTGGGTTGCCTCCCAACAAGCGCTATCGTTTAACGCCCCTAGCTAGGCATAAAAGCGAGGATAGATCTAGGTATTGCCATCTTTGGTAGGCAATCCATAAGTGGATCTCATGATACTTTCATATGGCAATTTTATTTTCTTTCTTGGAAAGTGTTCCATGCCCTTTTTAATGGAAATTGAAATCTAATATTCCCTTCCTTCATATCAATAATCGCACCAACCGTTCTAAGGAAAGGTCTACCAAGAATAATAGGACAAGAAGGATTGCAATCTATATCAAGAACAATGAAATCTACGGGCACATAATTCCTATTTGCAACAATAAGAACAGCATTAATCCTTCCCATAGGTTTCTTAATAGTGGAATCCGCAAGATGAAAGTTTAGAGAGCAATAATCAAAATCGCGGAAATCTAGTAAATCACACAAAGTCTTGGGAATAGTAGAGACACTAGCACCCAAATCACACAAAGCATAAAACTCATGATCTTTAATTTTAATTTTAATAGTTGGTTCCCACTCATCATAGAGTTTTCTAGGGATAGAAACTTTCAACTCAAGTTTTTCTTCATAAGATTGCATCAAGGCATCAACAATATGTTCGGTGAAGGCTTTATTTTGACTATAAGCATGTGGAGAATTTAGCACGGATTGCAACAAGGAAATACAATCAATTAAAGAACAACTTTCATAATTAAATTCCTTGAAATCCAATATAGTGGGTTTAGCAACATCTAGATTTTTATTTCTTTCAATCCCACTTTCATCAATTTCATCATTAAGATCTAAATACTCCGAATTTTTAGAACGCCTTCTAGGTAAAGGAAAATCATATTCAGTTTCATCAAGATTCATATTGCAAAACAAAGATTTAAGAGGGGACACATCAATAACTTTTAGATCTTCATCTTGATTTTCATAGGAATTGGAGAAACACGCTTTAATAAAGGCATCTTTGGAAGCACGCATCCTAGCGGTTCATTCCTTGCACTCATCAATGGAAATTCTCATGGCTTTGAGAGACTCATTGATATCATGCTTAGGAGGAATAGATCTAAGCTTTAAAGAATCAACCTCAAGAGAAATTCTATCAACGTTTCTAGCCAAATCATCAACTTTAAGCAATTTCTCCTCAAGCAAAGCATTAAAATTCTTTTGTGAATTCATAAATTCTTTAACACTATTCTCAAATTCAGAGGGCATCTTATTATAATTTTCATGAGAGTTTTTGTAGGAATTTCCATAATTATTAGAAGGATTACTAGGATATGGCCTAGGATTAAAATTCTCTCTATAAGCGTTGTTACCAAAATTATTCCTACCAACAAAATTCACATCCATAGATTCATTGTTATTCTCAATCAAAGTAGACAAAGGCATATCATTAGGATCAGAAGAAACACTCTTAGTAGCAAATAATTTCATAAGTTCATCCATCTTTCCACTCAACACATTAATTTCTTCTATCGCATGCACCTTTTTATTAGAAGATCTTTTAGTATGCCATTGAGAATAATTAACCATAATATTATCTAGGAGTTTAGTAGCATCTCCTAAAGTGATTTCCATAAAAGTGCCTCCCGCGGCCGAATCTAAAAGATTTCTAGAAGCAAAATTCAATCCGGCATAAAATTTTTGTATGATCATCCACAAATTCAAACCATGAGTAGGGCAATTACGTATAATTAATTTCATTCTCTCCCAAGCTTGTGCAACATGTTCATGATCAAGTTGTTTAAAGTTCATAATATCGTTTCTAAGAGAGATGATCTTAGCGGGAGGAAAATACTTAGAGATAAAAGCATCTTTGCACTTGTTCCATGAATCAATACTATTTTTAGGCAAAGACGAAAACCAAGCTTTAGCACGATCTCTAAGCGAAAAAGGAAATAGCTTCAATTTAAAGACATCATTATTGACATCTTTTTTCTTTTGCATATCACATAAATCAACGAAGCTATTCAGATGAGTAGCGGCATCTTCACTAGGAAGGCCGGCGAATTGATCTTTCATAACAAGATTCAACAAAGCAGTATTAATTTCACAAGATTCAGCATCGGTAAGAGGAGCAATCGTAGTGCTAAGGAAATCATTATTATTGGTATTGGTGAAGTCACACAATTTGGTAGTATCTTGAGCCATCGCGACAAACGAGCAATCTAACACACGAGCAAACAAAAAGCAAGCGGGAAAAAAGAGGCAAATAGAGAGGGAGGATAGAGAGAGAGAGAGGGCGAATAAAACGACAAGGGTGAATTGGGGGGACAGGAAAACGAGAGGCAAATGGAAAATAATGTAATGCGAGAGATAGGGATTGTGATGGGTACTTGGTATATTGACTTTTTGCGTAGACTCCCCGGCAACGGCGCCAGAAATCCTTCTTGCTACATCTTGAGCTTGCGTTGGTTTTCCCCAAAGAGGAAGGGATGATGCAGCAGAGTAGCGTAAGTATTTCCCTCAGTTTTTGAGAACCAAGGTATCAATCCAGTAGGAGGCCACACTCAAGTCCCTCATACCTGCACAAAGCGATAGCTACTCGCAACCAACGCGATTAGGGGTTGTCAATCCCTTCACGGTCACTTACGAGAATGAGATCTGATAGATATAATATTTTTGGTATTTTTGGTATAAAGATGCAAAGTAAAAAGTAAAAGCAAAGTAAAAGGCAAAGCAAGATTAAAGTGATGGAGATTGATATGATGAGAATAGACCCGGGGGCCATAGGTTTCACTAGTGGCTTCTCTCAAGAGCATAAGTATTCTACGGTGGGTGAACAAATTACTGTTGAGCAATTGACAGAATTGAGCATAGTTATGAGAATATATAGGCATGATCATGTATATAGGCATCACGTCCGTGACAAGTAGATCGAAACGATTCTGCATCTACTACTATTACTCCACTCATCGACCGCTATCCAGCATGCATCTAGAGTATTAAGTTAAAAACAGAGTAACGCCTTAAGCAAGATGACATGATGTAGAGAGATAAATTCATGCAATATGAAATAAACCCCATCTTGTTATCCTCGATGGCAATGATACAATACGTGCCTTGCTGCCCCTTCTGTCACTGTGTAAGGACACCGCAAGATCGAACCCAAAGCTAAGCACTTCTCCCATGGCAAGAACTACCAATCTAATTGGCCAAACCAAACGGATAATTCGAAGAGACTTGCAAAGATAACTGTCGGTGTCAAAACCGGCGGATCTCGGGTAGGGGGTCCCGAACTATGCGTCTAGGCCGGATGGTAACAGGAGGCAGCGGACACAATTTTTTACCCAGGTTCGGGCCCTCTTGATGGAGGTAAAACCCTACGTCCTGCTTGATTAATATTTATAATATGGGTAGTACAAGAGTAGATCTACCACGAGATCAGAGAGGCTAAACCCTAGAAGCTAGCCTATTGTAACACCCCGGATATGATTTACCTAATATGTAATCCAACTCTTGCCGTTTCCGGCGTTAAGTCATTTTATTTTTCTCGGGTTCGGGTTTTTGTCTCCGTGTGTTGTTGTCGTTGTCATGCATCTCATATCATGTCATCATGTGCATTGCATTTGCATACGTGTTCGTCTCATGCATCCGAGCATTTTCCCCGTTGTCCGTTTTGCATTCCGACGCTTCGTTCTCCTCCGGTGGTCATTTCTACCTTCTTCTCGTGTGTGGGGATTAAACATTTCCGGATTGGACCGAGACTTGCCAAGCGGCCTTGGTTTACTACCGGTAGACCACCTGTGAAGTTTCGTACCATTTGGACTTCGTTTGATGCTCCAACGGTTAACTGAGGGACCAAGAAGGCCTCGTGTGTGTTGCAGCCCAACACCCTTCCAATTTGGCCCAAAACCCACCAAAACCCTCTCCATCATCTAGAGCGTTCGATCACGATCGCGTGGCCGAAAACCGCACCTCATTTGGACTCTCCTAGCTCCTCCTATGCCTATTTAAATACCCCTCCGAAACTCTCGTTTTCCTCTCCCGAAACCCTAGTCGTCTTCCACCTCTCGCCGCCGGACACGTCCGCTCGGGCCGGACGTGTCCGTTTCGTCCCACCGCCGCCACGTGGCGGTCTCCTATTCCTCCACCCGGGTGCCCACTTCGCCGGATCCGCCGGGCCCGGAGAGCCCATCGCCGCCCCCCGGCCCAAAGCCGCCGCCGCCGAGGCCCGCGCCTCGCTCGG
>NC_041380.1:64301532-64311787 GCF_002162155.2 Triticum dicoccoides | reverse complement strand
TCTGGTGAAGCTCTGGCGTCCTCGGTTTCCATGCATGAACAGTAACTCCTGCGAGATCCCGATCTGGATCTGAGATCCGAAATCTCGGGGTTGACTTTTTCGTCCCAAACCCTAATTGTTTTGCTATGTTCATCGTGCCATAAGTTTGCATCCGTAGATCTGTTTTGGGCATATAGCATATCAAAATGCTCGTCTCAGAGAGCACATCATTTCATCTCATTGCATCATTTTCATTTGAGTTCATCGTGATGCCCGAAATGCTGTTGGAAGAATGCTATTTGAGATAATTGTCAGATCTGCTGCTCCAATTAGTTATTTGTCATTTTTGCCATGATTATTGTGTGCATGATATTCCCCTGAGCTCTACATGAGTTTTGTTATATGCTTTGTCATCTATCCAGAGGTGCCATCCATGTATTTTTGTGATGTGTGTGGTGACTAGCACAAGCTTGCAAAGTGGTGCATTCGTTAATGCTGATTTCAGGGACTTAGCAATTCCACCAAGTCCTTGATCTGTTTTTATCAATATGCCATATGTTCATGTTGTTTCCTAGTGATCCGTGCCTCTTTTGAGGATGATCAGTAAGGGTGATTTGTTAATATTGTAGTGCTCTATCCATCCATGTCTTTGTTTGCATTTATGGAGCACCCTAGCGTGAGTCAATCGAGCTCTACTTTTGCTATTTCGTGAATCTGGGCAGATTGTCTACTTGTTAGCGATTTTGCCGAGGATGTTGTAGTTGATCCATGCATGCTATGTTATTGTTCTTGCCATTTCTAGCTTGTATAATGTGTATTCTTGATGGGTGTATGATTAGATTGTCATGCCTTGCTCTGTAGTGAGTGCATAGAGCTCGTAAACATGCCTACTTGATATCTGATTTGCATGCCCCAGTTTTTCTCTAAGTCTGTGATCTGTTTATGTTTTTGCCATGTTCACATGCTTGCAATTGTATTTTCTGATCCCTTTTGGCTCAAGGTCACTAAGGGACTTTTGTTAAGCTCTTTGAGTAGCTCCATGCCATGCTTTACTTTGCCATGTTCAGGCTCTATAGCATATAGTTCTCATGCTCCAAACTGTGCTATCTGATCTGAAATTCCAGACAAGTGTTAATTTCACTAAGTCTGAAATCTGTTTACCAATTGCACTTTTGCCATGCTTGTTTGAACCTGTTACTGGATGAATTGGCCGTAGCTCAGTGTTCATCTTTTGTTAAGCTTCATGAATGGATCCCTGCCATGTATTTTGTTGCCATGTTTGGGTGCTTTAGCATGTTTAGCTTGTTGCATTTAGATGGCTACTTGCTGTATATCGCAGACCGGTGCCATATTTGAATTGCTTGCTATTTCCAAACCGTGTCTCCGATTCCGGCGTTCTTTATATCGTTTTCAAGTGAAATCATCTCACCTTTCCAGTGGCACACTTGGATTTACAAGTTGAGGCCAGGTTCATTCATTCCTTGTCAAATCTTGCATATGCATCACATATCGCATCCCGCATAGCATACCATGTTTGCATCATGTTGTTTGAGCTTTGCACGTGGTTGATTGTGTCCTTTTGCTTGTTTCTCTTGTTTGGGTAGAGCCGGGAGACAAGTTCGCTAACGAGGAGCCCGTTGAGTTTGCTTTCGAGGATCCAGTCAACTCTGACAACTTTGCAGGCAAGATGATCATACCCTCGAAATCACTTCTATGTTTGCTTTGCTAGATGCTCGCTCTTTTGCTATGCCTATGCTACGATGCCTACCACTTGCTTATCATGCCTCCCAAATTGCCATGTCAAACCTCTAACCCACCTGTCCTAGCAAACCGTTGATTGACTATATTACCGCTTTGCTCAGCCCCTCTTATAGCGTTGCTAGTTGGAGGTGAAGATTGGAGACCGTTCCTTGTTGGAACATTATTTTCTTGTTGGGATATCATTATATTATCTTGTTATCTTAATGCATCTATATACTTGGTAAAGGTTGGAAGGCTCGGCCTCTCGCCTAGTGTTTTGTTCCACTCTTGCCGCCCTAGTTTCCATCATATCGGTGTTATGTTCCCGGATTTTGTGTTCCTTACGCGGTTGGGTAATAATGGGAACCCCTTGACAGTTCGCTTGAATAAAGCTTTTCCAGCAATGCCCAACCTTGGTTTTACCATTTGCCACCTAGCCTCTTTTTCCCTTGGGTTTCCGGAGCCCGAGGGTCATCTTATTTAAACCCCCCCGGGCCAGTGCTCCTCTGAGTGTTGGTCCAACCTAGAGCCCCTTGCAGCGCCACCTCGGGGAAACTCGAGGGCTGGTTTTAGTTGTACAGATTGCTTATCTGAGTGTGCCCTGAGAACGAGATATGTGCAGCTCCTATCGGGATTTGTCGGCACATTTGGGCGGTGTTGCTGGATTTGTTTTAACTTGTCGAAGTGTCTTGTAGAACTGGGATACCGAGTCTGATCGGAATGTCTCGGGAGAAGGTATATCCTTCGTTGACCGTGAGAGCTTGTCATGGGCTAAGTTGGGACTCCCCTGCAGGGATTTGAACTTTCGTAAGTCGTGCCCGTGGTTATGGGCAGATGGGAATTTGTTAATATCCGGTTGTAGATAACTTGAACCTTAACTTAATTAAAATGAATCAACTGTGTGTGTTACCGTGATGGTCTCTTCTCGGCGGAGTCCGGGAAGTGAACACGGTGTTGGAGTAATGTTTGCCGCAGGTTGTTCTCTAGTTATTCGGTCACACTTTGCTTTCTCTTCTCGCTCTCATTTGCGAATAGGTTAGCCACCATATATGCTAGTCGCTTGCTGCAGCTCTACTTATTACCTTGCCTTACCTATAAGCTTAAATAGTCTTGATCGCGAGGGTGCGAGATTGCTGAGTCCCTGTGGCTCATAGATTACTTCCAAACCAGATGCAGGGCCAGACGACTCCGTTCCAGATGACGCGCTTGAGCTCAAGTGGGAGTTCGACGAGGACTCACGCCGTTACTATGTGTCTTTCCCTGATGATCAGTAGTGGTGCCCAGTTGGGGCGATCGGGACCGTGTCGCATGTTGGGTTGATCTTTTATTTTGGCACCGTAGTCGGGCCATGAGTGATTGGATGATGTAATGCTATTTATGTACTTTGTTTGACGTGGCGAGTGTAAGACAACTATGTTCCTTCCCCTTTTATTATTTATATTACATGGGATGTTGTGAAGATTGCCTAACTTGCGACATTGCTTTCAATGCGGTTATGCCTCTAAGTCGTGCTTCGACACGTAGGAGATATAGTCGCATCGAGGGCGTTACACCTATGGTATGATTGTATGTTCTCCTACGGACTAAAACCCTCCAGTTTATATAGACACCGGAGAGGGTTAGGGTTACACAAGGTCGGTTACAAAGGAGGAGATATCCATATCCGTATTGCCTAGCTTGCCTTCCACGCCAAGTAGAGTCCTATCCGGACACGAGACTAAGTCTTCAATCTTGTATCTTCATAGTCTAACAGTCCGGCCAAAGGATATAATCCAGATGTCCGGAGACCCCCTAATCCAAGACTCCCTCAATAACCAATCATACATAAAAGAATTCAGAGAAGATTTAAATATTATTCATAGATAGACTTGATCATAAACCCACAATTCATCGGTCTCAACAAACACACCGCAAAAAGAAGATTACATCGAATAGATCTCCACAAGAGAGGGGGAGAACTTTGTATTGAGATTCAAAGAGAGAGAAGAAGCCATCTAGCTACTAACTATGGACCCGAAGGTCTGAGGTAAACTACTCACACTTCAAAGGAGGGGCTAGGATGATGTAGAAGCCCTCCGTGATGACGGCCCTCTTTCGGCGGAGCTCCGGAACAGGCCCCAAGATGGGATCTCGTGGATATAGAAAGTTGCGGCGGTGGAATTAGGTTTTTGGCTCCTGTTCTGATCGTTTGGGGGTACGTGTGTATATATAGGAGGAAGGAGTACGTCGGTGGAGCATGGAGGGGCCCACGAGGCAGGGGCACGCCCTAGGGGGGGCGCCCCCACCCTCGTGACCTCCTCTTTGACTCCCTGGAGTAGGGTCCAAGTCTCCTGGATCACGTTCCCGAAGATTTTATTCCGTTTGGACTCCGTTTGATATTCTGTTTCTCCGAAACACTGAAATAGGCAAAAAACAACAATTCTGGGCTGGGCCTCCGGTTAATAGGTTAGTCCCAAAAATAATATAGAAGTGGAAAATAAAGCCCAATATAGTCCAAAACAGTAGATAATATAGCATGGAGCAATCAAAAATTATAGATACGTTGGAGACATATCAAAATGCCATAATAGGTAGGTATGGTGGCTTTTTTGAGGAAGGTATATGGTGGGTGTATGATACCGGCGAAAGGTGCGCGGTATTAGAGAGGCTAGCAATGGTGGAAGGGTGAGAGTGCGTATATTCCATGGACTCAACATTAGTCATAAAGAACTCACATACTTATTGCAAAAATCTATTAGTTATCGAAATGAAGTACTACGCGCATGCTCCTAGGGGGATAGATTGGTAGGAAAAGACCATCGCTCGTCCCCGACTGCCACTCATAAGGAAGACAATCAATAAATAAATCATGCTCTAACTTCATCACATAACGGTTCACCATACGTGCATGCTACGAGAATTACAAACTTTAGAACAAGTATTTCTCAAATTCACAACTACTCAACTAGCTTGACTCTAATATCACCATCTTCATATCTCAAAACAATCATAAAGAATCAAACTTCTCATAGCATTCGATGCACTTTATACGATAGTTTTTATTATACCCAACTTGGATGTTCATCACATTAGGACTAATTTTATAGCCAAAGCAAATTACCATGCTGTTCTGTAAGACTCTAAAAATAATATAAGTGAAGCATGAGAGATCAATAATTTCTATAAAATAAAACCACCACCATGCTCTTAAAAAGATACAAGTGAAGCACTAGAGCAAAATTATCTAGCTCAAAAGATATAAGTGAAGCACATAGAGTAGTCTAATAAATTCTGATTTATGTGTGTCTCTCCAAAAGGTGTGTACAGCAAGGATGATTGTGGTAAACTAATAAGAAAAGACTCAAATCATACAAGAAGCTCCAAGCAAAACACATATCATGTGGTGAATAAAAATATAGCCTCAAGTAAAGTTACCGATGGACGAAGACGAAAGAAGGGATGCCTTCCCGGGAATCCACAAGCTTAGGCTTTTGGTTGTCCATGAATTTTACCTTGGGGTGCCATGGGCATCCCCAAGCTTGGGCTCTTTCCACTCCTTATTCCAAAATCTATCAAATCTTTACCCAAAACTTGAAAACTTCACAACACAAAACTCAACAGAAAATCTCATGAGCTCCGTTAGTATAAGAAAACAAACCACCACTTCAAGGTACTGTAATGAACTCATTCTTTATTTATATTGGTGTTAAACCTACTGTATTCCAACTTCTCTATGGTTCATAGCCCCGATACTAGCCATAGATTCATCAAAATAAGCAAACAACACACGGAAAACAGAATCTTTCAAAAACAGAACAGTCTGTAGTAATCTCTAGGTTTCTAATACTTCTGTAACCCCACAAATTCTTAAATAAATTGGTGGACGTGAGGAATTTGTCTATTAATCATCTTCAAAAATAATCAACCTAATCGCACTCTCCATTAAAAAATGGCAGCTAATCTGGTGAGCGCTAAAGTTTCTGGTTTTTTACAGCAAGATCGCAAAGACTTCCCCCAAGTCTTTCCAAAGGTTCTACTTGGCACAAACACTAATTAAAAACATAAAACCACATCTAAACAGAAGCTAGATGGATTATTTATTACTAAACAGGAACAAAAATCAAGAAACGAAAATAAAATTGGGTTGCCTCCCAACAAGCGCTATCGTTTAACGCCCCTAGCCAGGCATAAAAACAAGAATAGATCTGGCTATTGTCATGTTTGGTATGCAATCCATAAGTGGCTCTCATAATAGATTCATAAGTTAATTTAATTTTCTTTCTAGGGAAGTGTTCCGTGCCCTTCCTTAATGGAAATTGAAATCTAATATTTCCTTCTTTCATATCAATAATTGCACCAATCGTTCTAAGGAAAGGTCTACCAAGAATAATAGGACAAGTAGGATTGCAATATATATCAAGAACAATGAAATCTATGGGCACATAATTCCTATTTGCAACAATAAGAACATCATTAATCCTTCCCATATGTTTCTTAATGGTGGAATCCGCAAGATGCAAGTTTAGAGAACAATCATCAAATTCACGGAAACCTAACACATCACACAAAGTTTTTGGAATCGTGGAAACACTAGCACCCAAATCACACAAAGCATAGCATTCATGATCTCTAATTTTAATTTTAATAGTAGGTTCCCATTCATGATCACATAAACTTTTAATTCAAGCTTTTCTTCATAGGATTGCATTAAGGCATCAACGATATGTTTGGTAAAAGATTTATTTTTATCATAAGCATGAGGAGAATTTCGCACGGATTGCAACAAGGAAATACAATATATCAAAGAGAAATTATCATAATTAAATTCCTTGAAATCCAAAATAGTGGGTTCATTCCTATGTAAAGTTTTGACCTCTTCAATCCCACTTTTACCAATTTTTGCATCAAGATCTAAAAACTCCGAATCATTGGGACACCTTTTAGCTCAAGTTGACTCATCTCCAGTCCCATCATTATCAATATTCATATTTCAAAACAAAGATTTAATACGAGACACATCGATCAATTTTAGATCTTCATCCTTATTATCGTGAAAACTAGAAGAAAATGCTTTTATAAAGCAATCTTTTTTAGCACGCATCCTAGCAGTTCTTTCTTTGCACTCGTGAATGGAAATTCTCATAGATTTGAGAGACTCATTGATATGATGCTTAGGTTGAATAGATCTAAGTTTCAAAGAATCAACATCAAGAGAAATTCTATCCACGTTCCTAGCTAACTCATCAATCTTAGGCAATTTTTCTTCAAGCAAAGCATTGAAATTCTTTTGCGAAATCATAAATTATTTAACACTAGTCTCAAAATCAGAGGGCATCTTATTAAAATTCCCATAAGAGTTGTTGTAGGAATTACCATAATTATTAGAGGAATTACTAGGAAACGACCTAGGATTAAAATTTCCTCTATACGCGTTGTTACCAAAATTGTTCCTACCAACAAAATTCACATCCATAGATTCATTATTATTCTCAATCAAAGTAGACAAAGGCATATCGTTAGGATCAGAAGAAACACTCTTATTAGCAAACAATTTCATAAGTTCATCCATCTTTCCACTTAGAACATTAATATCTTCTATTGCATAAACCTTTTTACTAGTAGATCTTTCGGTGTGCCATTGAGAATAATTAACCATAATATTATCTAGGAGTTTAGTAGCTTCTCCTAAAGTGATTTCCATAAAAGTGCCTCCCGCGGCCGAATCTAAAAGATTTCTAGAAGCAAAATTCAATCCAGCATAATTTTTTTGTATGATCATCCATAAATTTAATCCATGAGTAGGGCAATTACGTATCATTAATTTCATCCTCCCCCAAGCTTGTGAAACATGCTCATGATCAAGTTGCTTAAAATTCATAATATCGTTTCTAAGAGAGATGATCTTAGCGGGAGGAAAATACTTAGAGATAAAAGCATCTTTGCACTTATTCCATGAATCAATACTATTTTTAGGCAAAGACGAAAACCAAGTTTTAGCACGATCTCTATGCGAAAATGGAAATAGCTTCAATTTAACAATAACATTATCCACATCTTTCTTCTTTTGCATATCACACAAATCAACAAAGTTGTTTAGATGTGTAGTGGCATCTTCACTAGGAAGGCCAGAGAATTGGTCTTTCATGACAAGATTCAGCAAAGCGGCACTAATTTCATAGGATTCAGCATCGGTAATAGGAGCAATCGTAGTGCTAAGAAAATCATTGTTGTTGGTATTGGAAAAATCACACAATTTAGTATTGTCTTGAGCCATCGTGACAAACAATCCAAGACACAAGCACACAAGAAGCAAGAAAAAGAGGCAAACGAAAAAGAGGGCGAATAAAATGGCAAATGTGATGTGGGGGAGAGGAAAACGAGAGGCAAATGGCAAATAATGTAATGCGAGGGATAAGAGTTTGTGATGGGTACTTGGTATGTCTTGACTTGTGCGTAGATCTCCCCGGCAACGGCGCCAGAAATCCTTCTTGCTACCTCTTGAGCATGTGTTGGTTTTCCCTTGAAGAGGAAAGGGTGATGCAGCAAAGTATCGTAAGTATTTCCCTCAGTTTTTGAGAACCAAGGTATCAATCCAGTAGGAGACTACACGCAAGTCCCTCGTACCTGCACAAACAAATAAGAACCATGCAACCAATGTGATAAAGGGGTTGTCAATCCCTTCAAGGCCACTTGCAAAAGTGAGATCTGATAAAGATAATAATATAAATATTTTTGGTATTTTTGTTGTATAGATTGGAAAATAAAGATTGCAAAATAAAAGGCGGCAGAAATAGCAAGTAGATAGGAAAATAATATGATGGAAGATAGACCCCGGGGGCCATAGGTTTCACTAGTGGCTTCTCTCAAGATAGCAAATTCTGCGGTGGGTGAACAAATTACTGTCGAGCAATTGATAGAAAAGCGCATAGTTATAAGAATATCTAGGCATGATCATGTATATATGCATCACATCCGCGACAAGTAGACCGAAACGATTCTGCATCTACTACTATTACTCCACACATCGACCGCTATCCAGCATGCATCTAGAGTATTAAGTTCATAAGAACAGAGTAACGCATTAGGCAAGATGACATGATGTAGAGGGATACACTCAAGCAATATGGTATAAACCCTATCTTTTTATCCTCGATGGCAACAATACAATACGTGCCTTGCTGCCCCTGTTGTCACTGGGAAAGGACACCACAAGATTGAACCCAAAGCTAAGCACTTCTCCCATTGCAAGAAAGATCAATCTAGTAGGCCAAACCAAACTGATAATTCGAAGAGACTTGCAAAGATATTAAATCATGCATAAAAGAATTCAGAGAAGAATCAAATATTGTTCATAGATAATCTTGATCATAAACCCACAATTCATCTGATCTCGACAAACACACCGCAAAAAGAATTACATCGAATAGATCTCCAAGAGAATCGAGGAGAACTTTGTATTGAGATCCAAAGAGAGAGAAGAAGCCATCTAGCTAATAACTATGGACCCGAAGGTCTGTGATAAACTACTCACACATCATCGGAGAGGCTATGGTGTTGATGTAGAAGCCCTCCATGATCGATTCCCCCTCCGACGGAGCGCCGGAAAGGCCCCAAGATGGGATCTCATGGGTACAGAAGGTTGCGGCGGTGGAAATAGTGTTTCGTGGTGCTCTCGGATGTTTTCGGGGTATATGAGTATATATAGGCGAAAGAAGTAGGTCAGTGGAGCCACGAGGGGCCCATGAGGGTGGGGGGCGCGCCTTCCTACCTAGTGGTCGCCTCATTGCTTCCTTGACGTCCACTCCAAGTCTCTTGGATTGCGTTTGTTCCAAAAATAACTCTCCCAAAGGTTTCATTCCGTTTGGTATTCCTTTTCTGCGAAACACTAAAATAGGCAAAAAACAACAATTGGCACTGGGCCTTTGGTTAGTAGGTTAGTCCCAAAAATAATATAAAAGTGCATAACAAAGCCCATTAAACATCCAAAACAGGTAATATAATAGCATGGAACAATCGAAAATTATAGATACGTTGGAGACATATCAACGATCGCTTGGAGCGATGGGGAAGGCGGTGGGATGTCCTCCACCTCGATGTGGAAGAAGCCGAGGCCCTCGATGCCATGTCCATACATCATGAGATCATCCATCAACGGTCGATCCGGACAGAGCACCGCGGGGTGACCGGTATCCTTGTAGAGGTAGCACATTGGAGGGTTGGTGCACTTGACTTGGCAGTGTCCCGCGAGCCCACAGTTGAAGCAAGGGGGCGGGTCACGGGGGCATCGGAGGCGGGCAAGGCCGAAGTCGCAGGTGAGGGGGCCGGCGCGGCAGGGGGGCGCGCGGGGCCCCTCTTCTTCTTCTTCTTCTTCTTCTTCTTCTTCTTCTTCTTCTTCTTCTTCTTCTTCTTCTTCTTCTTCTTCTTCTTCTTCTTCTTCTTCTTCTTCTTCTTCTTCTTCTTCTTCTTCTTCTTCTTCTTCTTCTTCTTTTTCTTCATCACGCCTTGGCGCCCCCGCCCCCCATTCCCTCCATTGGCGGGAGCGAAGCTAGGCTGGTTT
>NC_041380.1:64271274-64301156 GCF_002162155.2 Triticum dicoccoides | reverse complement strand
GGAGGATAGCTCCCGGTGAAGGCCCTCGGGGGAGGAGCGGGACGGGGCGCAGCGGTCCTCCAAGCTCCGCTTGGGGCGGCCGGTGTTGTCCCCTCAGTCACGCGACATCGTCGGAGGGGGAGCGGGAGCAGGGGCGGAGCAGCAAGGCCGGAATGGGGCGGCGCGGGAGGAGGGGGGTTCGGGCGAGGAGAGAGCGGCGCTCGGGGGGAAGGGTGTGGCGGGATGGGAAACCCTCGTAGGGGCCAGATAGACCCCCGAGTGGGTGGCCGAGGGAGCAGGCCCTGGGCTGGGCAGCCAGCCAGCGTGGGTCGACACAACCCAAGAACCAGTCCAGCCGCGGGACCAGGCCCAGAGGGCCCAGCTAGGGGGAGAGGCACATCCCCTCTCCATGGCCCACCAAGGGGCGGCCCAACATGCTCGGTCGGGGCGAGCACGCGGCAAGGGTTTTCCCTATCGCCGCCGGCCCCGGTGGGGCGAGGGCAGGACGCCGGAGAGGTAGGCTGGGGCGCAGGGCACTGAGACCAGACACGAAGCGGAGCTGGGAGGAGCCGAAGGAGGTGATGAATGGACGGAAAGGGGTGCGGTGGAGGAGCACGGGAGACCCGACGGCCAACACCGACGAAGACGCGACCACCCCAGCCGCGACGGTGGCGTTCGAGGACTGATAACCCACAAGTATAGGGGATCGCAACAGTTTTCGAGGGTAGAGTATTCAACCCAAATTTATTGATTCGACACAAGGGGAGCCAAATAATATTCTCAAGTATTAACAATTGAGTTGTCCATTCAACCGCACCTGAAAGACTTAATATCTGCAGCAAAGTATTTAGTAGCAAAGTAGTATGATAGTAGCAGTAACAGTGGCAAAGGTAATAGTATTGGTTTTGTAGTGATTGTAAAAGTAGCAACGGAAAAGTAAATAAGCAAAGATCAATATGTGAAAAGCTCGTAGGCAATGGATCAGTGATGGATAATTACGTCGGATGCGATTCCTCATGCAATGGTTATAACATAGGGTGACACAGAAGTAGCTCGAGTTCATCAATGTAATGTAGGCATGTATTCCGAATATAGTCATACGTGCTTATGGAAAAGAACTTGCATGACATCTTTTGTCCTACCCTCCCGTGGCACCGGGGTCCTATTGGAAACTAAGGGATATTAAGGCCTCCTTTTAATAGAGTACCAGACCAAAGCATTAACACATAGTGAATACATGAACTCCTCAAACTATGGTCATCACCGGTAAGTATCCCTATTATTGTCACTTCGGGGTTAACGGATCATAACACATAATAGGTGACTATAGATTTGCAAGATAGGATCAAGAACTCACATATATTCATGAAAACATAATAGGTTTAGATCTGAAATCATGGCACTCGGTCCCTAGTGACAAGCATTAAGCATAGCAAAGTCATAGCAACATCAATCTCAGAACATAGTGGATACTAGGGATCAAACCCTAACAAAAATAACTCGATTACATGATAAATCTCATCCAAACCATCATCGTCCAGCAAGCCTATGATGGAATTACTCACGCACGGCGGTGGGCATCATGAAATTGGTGATGGAGGAAGGTTGATGATGACGATGGCGACAGATTCCCCTCTTCGGAGCCCCGAATGGACTCCAGATCAGCCCTCCCGAGAGAGATTAGGGCTTGGCGGCGGCTCCGTATCATAAAACACGATGAATCCTTCTCTCATTTTTTTCTCCCTGAACGTGAATATATAGAGTTGGATTTGAGGTTGGTGGAGCATCAGGGGGCCCACGAGGCAGGGGGCACGCCCCCACCCTCGTGGACAGGGTGTGGCCCCCTGATGACCCACAAGTATAGGGGATCTATCGTAGTCCTTTCGATAAGTAAGAGTGTCGAACCCAACAAGGAGCAGAAGGAAATGATAAGCGGTTTTCAGTAAGGTATTCTCTGCAAGTACTGAAATAAGTGGTAACAAATAGTTTCGTGATAGGATAAATTGTAACGAGCAACAAGTAACAAAAGTAAATAAAGTGCAGCAAGATGGCCCAATCCTTTTGTAGCAAAGGACAAGCCGAAATAAACTCTTATAATAGGAAAAACACTCCCGATGACACATGGGAATATCGTCAAGCTAGTTTTCATCACGTTCATATGATTCGCGTTCGATACTTTGATAATTTGATATGTGGGTGGACCGGTGCTTGGGTGCTGTTCTTACTTGAACAAACATCCCACTTATGATTAACCTCTATTGCAAGCATCTGCAACTACAACAAAAGTATTAAGGTAAACCTAACCATAGCATGAAACATATGGATCCAAATCAGCCCCTTACGAAGCAATGCATAAACTAGGGTTTAAGCTTCTGTCACTCTAGCAACCCATCATCTACTTATTACTTCCCAATGCCTTCCTCTAGGCCCAAATAATGGTGAAGTGTTATGTAGTCGACGTTCACATAACACCACTAGAGGCTAGACAACATACGTCTTATCAAAATATCAAACGAATACCAAATTCACATGACTACTCATAGCAAGACTTCTCCCTTGTCCTCAGGAACGAACGTAATTACTCACAAAGCATATTCATGTTCATAATCAGAGGGGTAATAATATGCATATAGGATCTGAACATATGATCTTCCACCAAATAAACCAACTAGCATCAACTACAAGGAGTAATCAACACTACTAGCAACCTACTAGCACCAATCCCGGACTTTGAGACAAGAATTGGATACAAGAGATGAACTAGGGTTTGGAGATGAGATGGTGCTGGTGAAGATGTTGATGGAGATTGCCCTCTCCCGATGAGAGGAGCGTTGGTGATGACGATGGTGATGATTTACCCCTCCCGGAGGGAAGTATCCCCGACAGAACAGCTCTGTCGGAGCTCTAGATTGGATCCGCCAAGGTTCCGCCTCGTGGCGGCGGAGTCTCATCCCGAAAAGTTCCTTTCTTCTTTTTTTCTCATCGAAAGACCTCATATAGGAGAAGATGGACGTCGGAGAGCCACCAGGGGGCCCACGAGGTAGGGGGCGCGCCTTAGGGGGGGGGCGCCCCCCACCCTCGTGAGAAGGGTGTGGGCCCCCTGGCCTTCATCTTTGGCGAGGATTTTTCTTTATTTATTTTAAGATGTTCCGTGAAGTTTCAGGACTTTTGGAGTTGCGCAGAATAGGTCTCTAAATTTGCTCCTTTTCCAGCCCAGGATTCCAGCCGCCGGCATTCTCCCTCCTTATGTAAACTTTGTAAAATAAGAGAGAATAGCCATAAGTATTGTGACATAAAGTGAAATAACAGTCCATAATGCAATAAATATTGATATAAAAGCATGATGCAAAATGGACGTATCAACTCCCCCAAGCTTAGACCTCGCTTGTCCTCAAGCGAAAAGCTGATAACAATAAATATGTCCTCATGTTTAGAGGTAGAGGCGTCAATAAAAATAAAATACGGACATGAAGGCATCATGATTATTCTCATAACAGCAACATATATAGATTTTGTCATATGATTACTTATATTCAAGTGATGATCTATTCACAATGCAAAGGTATAAATCATAAACCTTATTGGGCTCCGACAAACTATCATCTCATTCATTGAAGCAATTGCAATTTATCATAACATCGGAAAGAGTCTATGTCAGAGCTAAAAAGCAAGTCCACATACTCAACTATCATTTAGTCCTCCATAATTGCTAACACTCACGCGATACTTGTGGTTATGGAGTTTTAATCGGACACAGAGAAAGATAGGGGCTTATAGTTTTGCTCCACAACCTTTTACCTCAAGGGTAATGTCAATAATAATGGTTCATGCTCCCCTGCATCCAATTATATATATATATATATATATATATATATATATATATATATATATATATATATATATATATATATATGTCATGTTCTTTCCAACATGCTGAGCTTGCCAAAGGATAAAATGAAAAAGGAAAAGGTGAAGATCACCATGACTCTTGCATAAGGTAGAAGATAATAATAAAGGATAGGCCCTTCGCAGAGGGAAGCAGAGGTTGCCATGCGCTTTTATGGTTGGATATATAAAATCTCAATGCGAAAGAACGTCACTTTATATTGCCCCTTGTGATATGAACCTTTATTATGCAGTCCGTCGCTTTTATTACTTCCACATCACAAGATCGTATAAAGCTTATTTCTCCCACACCAATCAATCATACATATTTAGAGCAATTTTTATTGCTTTGCACCGATGACAACTTACTTGAAGGATCTTACTCAATCCATAGGTAGATATGGTGGACTCGCATGGCAAAACTGGTTTAGGGATTTTGGAAGCACAAGTAGTGTTTCTAGTTAGTGCTGAGAATTTGGCTAGCATGAGGGGGAAAGGCAAGCTCAACAAGTTAGAGGATCCATGACAACATACTTTATCTCATATATAAGAAAGACATAACTCATTACGTTGTCTTCCTTGTCCAACATCAACTCTTTAGCATGTCATATTTTAATGAGTGCTCCCAATCATAAAAGATGTCAATGATAATATATCTATATGTGAAACCTCTCTTTCCTTATTACTTCCTATTAATTGCAACAATGACCAAAGCTATGTCTGCCAACTCCCAACAACTTTTAATCATCATACTCTTTCTATGTGAAGTCATTACTCTCAATAAGATCAATATGAACTTTTTGTTTCTTTTTATCCTTTTCTCTTTTCTTTTATTCACCCAAGATCGTGGCAAAATAGTCAAGCCCTTGACTCAACACTAATCTTTATTATATATAGCTCACGGACTCAATTACATAGAGAGATCATAAAGCAAACTCAAAACTAGATCATGCCATAAACTTTATTCTACTAGATCAAGATACTACTAATAGGATCGAACTAAGAAAAACGGTAAAGATAGGAGTTGTGATTGTGATACGATACCGGGGCACCTCCCCCAAGCTTGGCAGTTGCCAAGAGGAGTGCCCATACCCATGTGATTATATCTCCTTGGTTGGTGAAGAAGGTGGAGGTGTTTTTGATGATGTGGGCCTGTCATCCATCTTCCAAGGCATAGGTTCACCATCATAGAAGGATGATCGAGTCTCCGGAATCCTCGAATTTGCAGCCAAACTCATTCTTTTCAATCTATATTCATACTCACAGTTTTGGTTTTGCAGGTTATAGATTTGGGCTTGGAGGTGCTCGATCTTCTCATATAGCTTGAAGATGGCCTCCTCGGTGTTCTTGGCATCCGGCTTGTAGTTGTTAGTGAACTCCGCGAGCATCGTGTGGCTAGCGTTGATTCCATGCTCCACCATCCCCTGGCACTTGAAAATTTGTTGCTCCATTGCTTCGAGCCTCGTCTCCACGCTTCTGGTTCCCTTTGGTCCCTCAACATCGCGGATGTGCAACAACCCATCACGCATCTCAATGGTTTGAGGGTGTCGCAGCACCTCCGCGAGGTAAGGGTTGATGACCTTCTCGAAGAACTTGTCCTTGGAAGCACTTGGGGACGTCATGATAACCTAGATCTGTCAGAAAAACAGCTCGAAACAAAGACATGAGATTTTTGCATGATACGGGAGTCAAAACCCACGGGAGATTATATAATGAATTTTTACCGACCAAAATACATAACGTGCAAGAAAACAGAGTCCGGAAGGCACACGAGGTGCTCACGAGGTAGGGGGGCGTGCCCAGGGGGGTATGGCGCGCCCACCACCCTTGTGGGGCCCTCATGTCCTTCCCGGACTGCTACTTATTTTTCTATTTTTCTAAATATTCCAAAACGGAGAAATATTGCCTTAAAAACTATTTTGGAGTCGGTTTACTTACCGTACCACATACCTATTCCTTTTCGGAGTCTGAAATGTTCCGGAAAGTGTCCCTTATGTATTCCTCCAGGGTTACGGTTTCAATAACATTGGTTTCAACATTTATGGGATTACCTGAGATATAATGTTTGATTCTTTGACCGTTTACCACTTTTGGATTTGTGCCCTCGAAGTTGTTGATCTTTATGGCACCGGAACGATAGACCTCTTCGATAACATAGGGGCCTTCCCAATTAGAGAGAAGTTTTCCTGCAAAAAATCTTAAACGAGAGTTTTATAGCAATACATAATCACCTATATTAAACTCACGCTTTTGTATCCTTTTGTCATGCCATCTTTTAACTTTTTCTTTAAACAACTTGGCATTTTCATAAGCTTGGGTTCTCCATTCATCAAGTGAGCTAATATCAAATAACCTCTTCTCACCGGCAAGTTTAAAATCATAATTAAGCTCTTTAATAGCCCAATATGCCTTATGTTCTAGTTCGAGAGGTAAGTGACATGCTTTTCCATAAACCATTTTATACGGAGACATACCCATAGGATTTTTATATGCAGTTCTATAAGCCCATAATGCATCATCAAGTTTTTTGGACCAATTCTTTCTAGACCTATTAACAGTCTTTTGCAAAATTAATTTGAGCTCTCTATTGCTCAACTCTACTTGACCACTAGACCGTGGGTGATAAGGAGATGCAATTCTATGATTAACATCATATTTAGCAAGCATTTTATGGAAAGCACCATGAATAAAGTGTGAACCACCATCAGTCATTAAATATCTAGGGACTCCAAACCTCGGGAAAATAACTTCCTTAAGCATTTTAATAGAAGTGTTATGATCAGCACTACTAGTTGGAATAGCTTCTACCCACTTAGTAACGTAATCAACATCAACTAAAATATGTGTGTATCCATTAGAGGCAGGAAAAGGTCCCATATAATCAAAGCCCCAAACATCAAACGGTTCAATAACAAGAGAATAATTCATAGGCATTTCTTGACGTCTACTAATATTACCAATTATTTGACATTCATCACAAGACAAGACAAACTTACGGGCATCCTTGAAGAGAGTAGGCCAATAAAAACCAGATTGCAATACCTTATATGCAGTTCTATCTCCAGCGTGGTGTCCTCCATAAGACTCGGAATGACACTTGCGTAGGATCTGTTCCTGTTCATGCTCAGGTACACAACATCTAATAACACCATCTACTCCTTCCTTATAAAGACGTGGGTCATCCCAAAACTAATGTCTTAAATCATAGAAGAACTTTTTCTTTTGTTGGTATGTGAAGCTTGGTGGTATAAACTTAGCAACAATATAATTAGCATAATCAGCATACCATGGAGTACTACGAGAAGTACTTATAACATTTAATTGTTCATCAGGAAAGTTATCATTAATAGGTAGTGGGTCGTCAAGAATATTTTCCAACCTAGACAAGTTGTCTGCAACGGGGTTCTCAGCTTCCTTTCTATCAACAATATGCAAATCAAATTCTTGTAGCAAGAGAACCCATCTAATAAGTCTAGGTTTAGCATCTTTCTTTTCCATAAGATATTTAATAGTAACACGATCAGTTTGAATAGTTACTTTAGAATCAACAATATAAGATCTGAACTTATCACAGGCAAATACGACTGCTAAAAGCTCTTTTTCAGTAGTAGCATAATTTCTTTGAGCATTGTCTAGAGTCTTACTAGCATAATGAATTACATATAATTTCTTATCAACTCTTTTCCCTAGAACATCACCTACAGCATAATCACTAGCATCACACATAATTTCAAAGGGTAGGTTCCAATCAGGTGGCTGAACAACAGGTGCAGAGACTAATGCTTTCTTAAGTATTTCAAATGCTTCTACACAATCATCATCAAATACAAATGTATATCTTTTTGCAATAAATTAGTCAGAGGCCGAGAAATTTTTGAGAAGTACTTAATGAACCTCCTGTAAAATCCGGCGTCACCAAGGAAACTTCTTATACCTTTGATGTCCTTGGGACATGGCATCTTTTCAATAGCATCAACCTTGGCTTTATCAACTTCAATACCTTTTTCAGAAACTTTATGCCCCAAGACAATACCTTCATTAACCATAAAGTGGCACTTTTCCCAATTCAAGACAAGATTAGTTTCTTCACATCTCTGCAAAACTCGATCAAGATTGCTCAAGCAATCATCAAAAGAGGAACCATAGACGGAAAAGTCGTCCATGAAAACCTCACAAATCTTTTCACAAAAGTCAGAGAATATAGCCATCATGCATCTTTGAAAGGTAGCAAGTGCATTACATAAACCAAAAGGCATACGTCTATAAGCAAAAGTACAAAAAGGGCATGTAAAAGTAGTCTTTGATTGATCTCTAGCCGACACAGGTATTTGAGAGAAACCAGAATAACCATCTAGAAAGCAATAGTGTGTATGTTTGCATAATCTTTCTAGCATTTGATCAATAAAAGGTAAGGGGTAATGATCTTTCTTAGTAGCTTTATTTAATTTGTGGAAATTAATTACCATCCTATAACCTGTGATAATTCTTTGTGGAATCAATTCATCTTTATCATTAGGAACAACAGTAATACCTCCCTTCTTAGGTACACAATGGACAACACTTACCCACTCACTATCAACAACGGGATAGATTATACCTGCTCCAGAAGCTTGAGTATTTCTTTTCTTACCACTTCTTTCATTTTAGGATTCAGACGTCGTTGAGGATCACGAACTGGTTTGGCATCTGCTTCCAAATTTATTTTATGTTGACATAGAGTGGGACTAATGCCCTTAAGATCATCAAGAGTATATCCAATAGCAGCACGATGCTTCTTCAGAGTTTTCAATAATCTTTCTTCTTCATGCTCTGAAAGGTTAGCACTAATAATAACAGGATATATCTTCTTTTCATCAAGATAAGCATATTTAAGATTATTAGGCAAAGGTTTAAGCTCAAACACGGGATCTCCCTTGGGTGGAGGAGGATGCCCTAAAATTTCAACAGGCAAATTATGTTGCAGAATAGGTTCCTGTTTAAAGAATACTTCATCTATTTCCCTTCTTTCATTCATGAACATATCATTTTCATGGTCTAGCAAATAGTGCTCTAAAGGATCACTAGGAGGTACGGCAATAGAAGCAAGACCAATAATTTCATCCTTACTAGGTAATTCTTCCTCACGATGTTGTTTACTAAATTTAGAGAAATTAAACTCATGAACCGTATCATCCAATCCAATAGTAACAACATTCTTTGTGCAGTCTATGGTAGCATTGACAGTATGTAAGAAGGGTCTACCAAATATAATGGGACAAAAGCTATCTTATGGGGAACCAAGAACAAGAAAATCAGCAGGATATTTAGTTTTCCCACACAAGACTTCAACATCTCTAACAATTCCAATTGGTGCAATAGTATCTCTATTAGCAAGTTTAATAGTAACATCAATATCTTCTAACTCAACAGGTGCAATTTCATTCATAATTTCTTTGTATAAGTCAATATGTATTACACTAGCACTAGCACCCATATCACATAAGCCATGATAACAATGATCTCCTATTTTAACAGAAATAACAGGCACGCCTACCACATGTCTATGTTTATCTTTATCACAAGGTTTAGCAATTCTAGCAGTTTCACCTTCGAACTGAATAACATGCCCATCTATATTATCAGACAAGAGATCTTTAACAATAGCAATATTAGGTTCTACTTTAACTTGCTCAGGAGGTGTATAAGTTCTAATATTTCTTTTACGAACAACAGTTGAAGCTTTAGCATGATCCTTTATTCTAACAGGGAAAGGTGGTTTCTCAATATAAGAAGTAGGAACAATAGGATCATTATAAGTGACAGTCTTTTCTTCAGCTTTAATAGGTGCAGCTACTTTTACTTCTATGGGAGGATGATATTTAAACCACTTCTCCTTAGGGAGATCAACATAAGTAGCAAAAGATTCACAGAAAGAAGCTACTATCTCAGAGTCAAGTCCATATTTAGTGCTAAACTTAAGGAAAATATCGGTATCCATAAAAGATTTAACACAATCAAACTTAGGTGTCATACATGACTCCTTACCTTCGCCGAGGTCCCAATCTTCAGAGTTGCGTTTGATTCTATCCAATAAATTCCATCTGAATTCAATAGTCTTCATCATAAAAGAGCCAGCACAAGAAGTATCGAGCATGGTGCGATTGTTATCAGAAAGCCGAGCATATAAATTTTGAATAATCATTTCTCTTGAGAGCTCATGATTGGGGCATGAATATAACATTGATTTAAGCCTCCCCCAAGCTTGAGTGATGGTTTCTCCTTCTCGAGGCCAGAAATTATATATATAATTGCGATCACGATGAACAAGATGCATAGGGTAATACTTTTGATGAAATTCCAGCTTCAATCTTTTATAGTCCCATGATCTCATATCATCACATAGCCTATACCATATCAATGCGTCTCCCTTCAAAGATAAAGGGAAGACCTTCTTCTTAGAAACATCATCGGGTATACCTGCAAGCTTGAATAATCCACAAACTTCATCCACATATATTAAGTGCTCATCAGGATGCTTTGTTCCATCTCCTGTAAAAGGGTCAGCTAGCAGTTTTTCCATCATACCCGAAGGAAATTCAAAAGGAGTTTCATTTTCAATAGGTTCAGTAGGTTGAGGAGCAACTCTTTGCTCTACTGGACGGGGTGAAGATACCCCGAACAAGCCCCTCAGAGAATTACTTTCCATAGTAACAAGTGACAGTAAATTTCAGCACACTATATAAATTTTTCCTTACCAAATTCCAACTACCAAAGGCGCTACACTCCCCGGCAACGGCGCCAGAAAAGATTCTTGATGACCCACAAGTATAGGGGATCTATCATAGTCCTTTCGATAAGTAAGAGTGTCGAACCCAACGAGGAGCAGAAGGAAATGATAAGCGGTTTTCAGCAAGGTATTCTCTGCAAGTACTGAAATAAGTGGTAACAGATAGTTTTGTGATAGGATAAATTGTAACGAGCAACAAGTAACAAAGGTAAATAAAGTGTAGCAAGATGGCCCAATCCTTTTGTAGCAAAGGACAAGCCGGAACAAACTCTTATAATAGGAAAAATGCTCCTGAGGACACATGGGAATATCATCAAGCTAGTTTTCATCACGTTCATATGATTCGCGTTCGATACTTTGATAATTTGATATGTGGGTGGACCGGTGCTTGGATGTTGTTCTTACTTGAACAAAAATCCCACCTATGATTAACCTCTATTGCAAGCATCCGCAACTACAACAAAAGTATTAAGGTAAACCTAACCATAGCATGAAACATATGGATCCAAATCAGCCCCTTATGAAGCAATGCATAAACTAGGGTTTAAGCTTCTGTCACTCTAGCAACCCATCATCTACTTATTACTTCCCAATGCCTTCCTCTAGGCCCAAATAATGGTGAAGTGTTATGTAGTCTTTGTTCACATAACACCACTAGAGGCTAGACAACATACATCTTATCAAAATATCAAATGAATACCAAATTCACATGACTACTCATAGCAAGACTTCTCCCTTGTCCTCAAGAATGAACGTAATTACTCACATAGCATATTCACGTTCATAATCAGAGGGGTAATAATATGCATATAGGATCTGAACATATGATCTTCCACCAAATAAACCAACTAGCATCAACTACAGGGAGTAATCAACACTACTAGCAACCTACTAGAACCAATCCCGGACTTTGAGACAAGAATTGGATACAAGAGATGAACTAGGGTTTGGAGATGAGATGGTGCTGGTGAATATGTCGATGGAGATTGCCCTCTCCTGATGAGAGGAGCATTGGTGATGACGATGGTGATGATTTCCCCTCCAGGAGGGAAGTATCCCCGGCAGAACAGCTCTGCTGGAGCTCTAGATTGGATCCGCCAAGGTTCCGCCTCGTGGCGGCGGAGTCTCGTCCCGAAAAGTTTCTTCTTTTTTTCTCATAAAAAGACCTCATATAGGAGAAGATGGACGTCGGAGAGCCACCAGGGGGCCCACGAGGTAGGGGGGCGTGCCCTAGGGGGGCGCCCCCACCCTCGTGAGAAGGGTGTGGGCCCCCTGGCCTTCATCTTTGGCGAGGATTTTTCTTTATTTATTTTAAGATGTTCCGTGAAGTTTCAGGACTTTTGGAGTTGCGCAGAATAGGTCTCTAATATTTGCTCCTTTTCCAGCCCAGGATTCCAGCTGCCGACATTCTCCCTCCTTATGTAAACCTTGTAAAATGAGAGAATAGCCATAAGTATTGTGACATAAAGTGAAAAAATAGTCCATAATGCAATAAATATTGATATAAAAGCATGATGCAAAATGGACGTATCACCCCCTGGCCTTGATTCTTTCGCCAATATTTTATATATTTCAAAAAATATTCTCCGTTGATTTTCAGGTCATTCCGAGAACTTTTATTTCTGCACAAAAATAACACCATGGCAATTCTGTTGAAAACAACGTCAGTGCGGGTTAGTTCCATTAAAATCATGCAAGTTAGAGTCCAAAACAAGGGCAAAAGTGTTTGGAAAATTAGATACGTTGGAGACGTATCAACTCCCCCAAGCTTAAACATTTGCTTGTCCTCAAGCAATTCAGTTGACAAACTGAAAGTGATAAAGAAAAACTTTTACAAACTCTGTTTGCTCTTGTTGTTGTAAATATGTAAAGCCAACATTCAAGTTTTGAGCAAAGATTATGAACTAACCATATTCACACTAACATTTAGGTCTCATGTTTACTCATATCAATGGCATAATCAACTAGCGAGCAATAATAATAAATCTCGGATGACAACACTTTCTCAAAATAATCATAATATGATATAACAAGATGGTATCTCGCTAGCCCTTTCTGAGACCGCAAAACATAAATGCAGAGCACCCCTGAAGATCAAGGGCTGACTGGAAAGTGTAATTCATGGTAAAAAGATCTAGTCATAGTCATACTCAATGTAAACTAATAGTAATGCATGAAAATGACAACGGTGCTCTCCAACTGGTGCTTTTTAATAAGAGGATGATGACTCATCATAAAAGTAAATAGATAGGCCCTTCGCAGAGGGAAGCAGGGATTTGTGGAGGTGCTAGAGCTCGGTTTTGAAATAGATATGAATAAGATTTTGAGCGGTATACTTTCATTGTCAACATAACAACCGAGAGATCTCGATATCTTCCATGCTACACACATTATAGGCGGTTCCCAAGCATAATGGCAAAGTTTATACTCCCCCACCACCAACAAGCATCAATCCATGGCTTGCCTGAAACAACGGGTGCCTCCAACTAACAACAATCCTGGGGGAGTTTTGTTTGCAATTATTTTGATTTGGTTTGAACATGGGACTGGGCATCCCGGTGACCAGCCATTTTCTCGTGAGTGAGGAGCGGAGTCCACTCCTCTTGAGAAAAACCCGCCTAGCATGGAAGATACATACATCCCTAGGTTATACATGAGCTATTCGAGCATACAAAACAGAATTTCATTTGAAGGTTTAGAGTTTGGCACATACAAATTTACTTGGAACGGCAGGTAGATAACGCATATAGGAAGGTATGGTGGACTCATATGGAATAACTTTTGGGGTTTATGGAATTGGATGCATAAGCAGTATTCCTGCTTAGTACAAGTGAAGGCTAGAAAGAGACTGGGAAGCGACCAGCTAGAGAGCGACAACAATCATGAACATGCATTAAAATTAATCAACATTGAATGCAAGCATGAGTAGGATATAGTTCACCATGAACATAAATATCGTGGAGGCTATGTTGATTTTGTTTCAACTACATGCGTGAACATGTGCCAAGTTAAGCCACTCGAATCGTTCAAAGGAGGGTACCACCCTATCATACCACATCACAACCATTTTAATAGCATGTTGGCACGCAAGGTAAACCATTATAAACTCCTAGCTACTTAAGCATGGCATGAGCAACTATAATCTCTAATTGTCATTGCAAACATGTCTCATTTATAATAAGCTGAATCAGGAATGATGAACTAATCATATTTACAAAAACAAGAGAGGTCGAGTTCATACTGGCTTCTGTCATCTCAATCAGTTCATCATATATCGTCATTATTGCCTTTCGCTTGCACGACCGAACGGTGTGGATAATAATAATAGTGGACGTGCATTGGACTAAGCTGGAATCTGCAAGCATTTAATACAAGGGAGAAGACAAGGTAATATGGGCTCTTGGTTAAATCAACAATAATGCATATAAGAGCCACTCAACATTTTCATCATGGTCTTCTCCCCTCGACCCCCAAGGAACAAGAAAAGAAATAAAAATATTTACACGGGAAAGCTCCCAACAAGCAAAAGAAGAACGCAAAATGTTTTTGGGTTTTCTTTTAATTACTACTACTACAGGCATGGAAAGTAAACTAGCTAAAAGCTACAACTAATTTTTTGGGTTTTTTATTAAGGTTTTTCAAACACACAAGAAGAAGACTTAAAACAGAAAACTAGCATGTATGATACAATGAAAAAGTATGAGCACCGATAACTGGCATGAGTGTGTGAACATGAATGTAATGTCGGTGAGAGATACGTACTCCCCCAAGCTTAGGCTTTGGGCCTAAGTTGGTCTATGGCCACGACTGGCTTGGTGGAAATCCAAAGTTGTAGCTGGGGTCGTACTGAGATGCAGCAGCTACTGCCTGACAAGCTGCAACTTGGAGGCGAGCTGCCTCCGTCCTCCTCTCGTACTCGTTCACCTCCTCCCTGGTTATAACATATCTCCCTTTTGCCTAAAAGTCAAAGAAGGCAGGAGCAGGGAGAGCAACATGGACGGTGCGCCGTCTGTCAAAGATTATTCAGTACTGGAGGAATTGATCGTTCCTCTCAACAAACTGATGACGAACCATAGCATTATAATCTAGATAA
The DNA here is from genome assembly GCF_002162155.2 of Triticum dicoccoides. Lineage (NCBI taxonomy): Eukaryota > Viridiplantae > Streptophyta > Magnoliopsida > Poales > Poaceae > Triticum > Triticum dicoccoides. The sequence goes on along the minus strand of NC_041380.1, from coordinate 64,286,433 downwards.
GCATGAGGCAATTCAATATCATTCTCATGTATGGGTATCTCAAGAAAATTAGCTACACGAGTTGCATAAATTCCACCAAACAAGTCTCCAGTTGAACTATTAAGATGCAACCTACATGCAACAATAGCCCCCAAGTTGTATTGTTTATCACCCAATACCGCACTCTTGAGGACACTAAGATCTGGAACGCACATGTGGCAAGCCTCGTCTTTACCTTTAATGCATCTACCCACCAAGAGAGCAAAATAATGTATGGCGGGAAAATGAATGCTCCCTATGGTAGCTTGTGTTATTTCTCTAGATTCCCCCACAGTGATACTAGCAAGAAATTCTTTAAATTCAGATTTGCGAGGTTCACTAACACTACCCCAATGCAGGAGTTTACAAGCATTATTAAAATCTTCTAAGTCCATGGTATAAGATTTATCATAGAGATCAAATAGGACAGTGTGAGAATTGCGTGATGATGTAAATTTAAACCTTCTCACAAAGGAATCGGTTAAGTGATAATATTGGGGGCACTTATCTGACACGAAGCCCTCGAGTTCAGCATTACGCACATACACGTCAAATTCCTCCTTAATTCCTGCTTGGACCATAAAATCTTCTGACAGGCATTCACAAGGCCGCACTTGAGCTTCTCTTGGTAGTTCATAGTCCGGCTCACGTATCGTGGGCCGGGGTCCTTGCTTCCTTAAGGAACCACCTTGGTATATTTTCCTAAACATAATTCTTCCTCTGAAAAATTTCTGAAATTTTTAGTAACTCAAAATAAAAGTGAACCAAACTCAACAAGATTGATAACAACTACTCCTACAAGTGCCTAGAGGCTATATCATGCATTAAAACTACTTTTGACCACATAAATTTGACATGCAAGCTCAAGAACAGGGTCACCTAAGCAGCAAAAATTTGCAATAAATAAAGCACTAGAACAAAAACTAATTGGACCATTGGAGGAGTCACATACCGAAGAACAATCCCCCAAAGCAGTTTTGTGAATGGGGCTTTGAGCAAGGATATCGAAAATGGCAGCAAGATGAGCTAGAACTCGGGTTTGAGCTGGTGGATAATTTTTTCTGGAGGAAGACGAAGTGTGTGGGTGCAAGGATAAGTGGAGGGGGCCCACATGGGGTCCACGAGGCAGGGGGCGCTCCCAGGGGGTAGGGCGTGCCCTCCACCCTCGTGGGCACATGGTGGGTCCCCCTGGTGTGTTCTCAGTGCCAATAGTTCTTAAATATTCTAAAAATTCATATTAAATTTTCAGGACATTTGGAGAACTTCTATTTTCGGGGTATTTTTTATTGCAAGGATAATTCAGAAAACAGACAGAAAATGCTATTTTATTTTATTTAATCTAAATAACAGAAAGTAAAAAGAGGGTACACAGAGTTGTGCTATCTAACTTCATCCATCTCATGCTCATCAAAAGGAATCCACTAACAAGGTTGATCAAGTATTGTTAACAAACTCATTCCGAATCGCATGAAACCGGAGAAATTTCGAATAACATTAGGTTACCTCAACGGGGATATGCACGTCCCCAACAATAAGAATATCATATTACTTCTTAGCAGTAGGAAGAGGAAATTCAAAACCTCCAATTGTAATTGTTGAAAATTTTCCAATAGAATTGATACTGTGGACTTGAGGTTGTTTCCTTGGAAAATGTACCGTATGCTCATTACCATTAACATGAAAAGTGACATTGCCTTTGTTGCAATCCATAACAGCCCCTACAGTATTCAAAAAGGGTCTACCAAGGATAATCGACATACTGTCGTCCTCGGGAATATCAAGAATAACAAAGTCCGTTAAAATAGTAACGTTTGCAACCACAACAGGCACATCCTCACAAATACTGACAGGTATAGCAGTTGATTTATTGGCCATTTGCAAAGATATTCATTAGGTGTCAACTTATTCAAATCAAGTCTACGATATAAAGAGAGAGGCATAACACTAACACCGGCTCCAAGATAACATAAAGCAGTTTTAACATAGTTTCTTGTAATGGAGCATGGTATAGTTGGTACTCCTGGATCTCCTAGTTCTTTGGTATTCCACCCTTAAAAGTGTAATTAGCAAGCATGGTGGAAATTTCAGCTTCTGGTATCTTTCTCTTATTTGTAACAATATCTTTCATATACTTAGCATAAGGATTCATTTTAAGCATATCAGTCAAACGCATACGCAAAAAGATAGGTCTAATCATTTCAGCAAAGCGCTCAAAATCCTAATCATCCTTTTTCTTGGATGGTTTAGGAGGAAAAGGCATGGGTTTCTGAACCCATGGCTCTCTTTCTTTACCGTGCTTCCTAGCAACGAAGTCTCTCTTATCATAACATTGATTCTTTGATTGTGGGTTATCAAGATCAACAGCAGGTTCAATCTCTACATCATTGTCATTACTAGGTTGAGCATCAACATGAACATCATCATTAAAATTATCACTAGGTTCATGGTCATTACTGGATTGTGTTTCAGCACCAGAGATAGAAATATCATTGGGTTCTCAGGTGTGTCAACAATAGGTTCACTAGAAGCATGCAAAGTCCTATCAATTTTATTTTTCTTCTTCTTAGAAGAACTAGGTGCATCAACATTAGTTCTATGAGAATCTTGCTCAATTCTCTTGGGGTGACCTTCAGGATACAAAGGTTTCTGAGTCATTTTACCCCCTCTAGTCACAACTCTAACAACATTATCATTTTTCTTATTATTTAATTCATTGAGCAAATCATTCTGAGCTTTAAGTACTTGTTCTACTTGAGTGGTAACCATAGAAGCATGTTTACTAATAAGTTTAAGTTCACCTTTAACTAGACATATAATCACCCAAGTGTTCAATCATATAAGCATTACATTTCAATTGTCTACCAACATAACCATTCAAGTTTTCTTGTTTAACAATAAAATTATCAAACTCATCTAAACATTGGCTAGCAGACTTATAACGAGGAATATCACCTTCATCAAATCTATAGAGAGAATTTACCTTTACTACCTGTGTCGGGTTATCAAGACCATGTATCTCTTCAATAGGTGGTAAATTCTTAACATCTTCAGCTCTAATACCTTTTTCTTTCATAGATTTCTTGCCTCTTGCATATCTTCAGGACTGAGAAATAGAATACCCCTTTTCTTCGGAGTTGGCTTAGGAAGTGTCCAATCATTTTCATTACTCAACATATTAGTCAATAGTAATTTAGCTTGATCAACAGTTCTTTCCCTGAAAACACAACCAACACAACTATCCAGGTGGTCTCTGGAAGCATCGGTTAGCCCATTATAAAAGATATCAAGTATTTCATTTTTCTTGAGAGGATGATCAGGAAAAGCATTAAGTAATTGAAGAAGCCTCCCCCAAGCTTGTGGGAGACTCTCTTCTTTAATTTGCACAAAATTATATATTTCCCTTAAGGCAGCTTGTTTCTTATGAGCGGGGAAATATTTAGCAGAGAAGTAATAAATCATATCCTGGGGACTACGCACACAACCAATATCAAGAGAATTAAACCATGTTTTAGCATCACCCTTTAATGAGAATGGAAACAACTTAAGGATAAAGTAATAGCGAGTTTTCTCATCATTAGTGAACAGGGTGGCTATATCATTCAATTTAGTAAGATGTGCCACAATAGTTTCAGATTCATAGCCATAGAAAGGATCAGATTCAACCAAAGTAATTAACTCAGGGTCGACAGAGAAATCATAATCCTTATCGGAAATAAAGATAGGTGAAGTAGCAAAAGTAGGGTCATATTTCATTCTAGCATTCAAGGAATTTTATTTAAGCTTAGCTAATAATTTCTTAAGATCATATCTATCATGGCAAGCTAAAGAGTCTCTAGCAGTTTGATCATCCATAACATAACCCTCAGGCACAACGGGCAATTCATATCTAGGGAGAGAATCTTCATCATCACTTTCACAATATTATCAATTTCAATAATTTCATTCTCTCTAGCCCTAGCAAGTTGTTCATCAAGAAATTCACCTAGTGGCACAGTATTATCAAGCATAGAAGTAGTTTCATCATAAGTATCATGCAAAGCAGAAGTGGCATCATCAATAACATGCGACATATCAAAATGAATAGCAGGAGTAGGTGTCGCAAGTTTACTCAACACAGAAGGTGAATCAAGTGCAGAGCTAGATGTAAGTTTCTTACGTCCCCTCGTAGTTGAGGGAAAAATCTTGGTTCTTTTATCTTTCAAGTTCTTCATAGTGATCAGCAGATATAAATCCCAAGTGACTCAAAGAATAGAGCTATGCTCCCCGGTAACGGCACCAGAAAATAGTCTTGATAACGCACAAGTATAGGGGATCACAACATTTTTCGAGAGTAGAGTATTCAACCCAAATTTATTGATTCGACACAAGGGGAGCCAAAGAATATTCTCAAGTATTAATAGTTGAGTTGTCTATTCAACCGCACCTGAAAGACTTAATATCTGTAGCAAAGTATTTAGTAGCAAAGTGGTATGATAGTAGCGGTAACAGTGGCAAAGGTAATAGTATTGGTTTTGTAGTGATTGTAACAGTAGCAATGGAAAAGTAAATAAGCGAAGATCAATATGTGAAAAGCTCATAGGCAATGGATCAGTGATGGATAATTATGTCGGATGTGATTCCTCATGCAATGGTTATAACATATGGTGACACAGAACTAGCTCCAGTTCATCAATGTAATGTAGGCATGTATTCCGAATATAGTCATACGTGCTTATGGAAAAGAACTTGCATGACATCTTTTGTCCTACCCTCCCGTGGCAGTGGGGTCCTATTGGAAACTAAGGGATATTAAGGCCTCCTTTTAATAGAGTACCAGACCAAAGCATTAACACATAGTGAATACATGAACTCCTCGAACTACAGTAATCACCGGTAAGTATCCCGATTATTGTCACTTCGGGGTTAACGGATCATATAACACAACAGGTGACTATAGACTTGCAAGATAGGATCAAGAACTCACATATATTCATGAAAACATAATAGGTTCAGATCTGAAATCATGGCACTCGGGCCCTAGTGACAAGCATTAAGCATAGCAAATTCATAGCAACATCAATCTCATAAGATAGTGGATACTAGGGATCAAACCCTAACAAAACTAACTCGTTTACAGGATAAATATCATGCAACCCATCACCGTCCAACAAGCCTATGATGGAATTACTCACGCACGGCGGTGGGCATCATGAAATTGGTGATGGAGGAAGGTTGATGATGACGATGGCGACGGATTCCCCTCTCCGGAGCCCTGAACGGACTCTAGATCAGCCCTCCCGAGAGAGATTAGGGCTTGGCGGCGGCTCCGTATCATAAAACGTGATGAATCCTTCTCTCTGATTTTTTCTCCCCAAACGTGAATATATAGAGTTGGAGTTGAGGTCGGTGGAGCACCAGGGGGCCCACGAGGCAGGGGCGCGCCTAGGGGGTAGGCGCACCCCCACCCTCGTGGATAGGGTGTGGGCCCCCTAGCCTTGATTCTTTCGCCAGTATTTTTTATATATTCCAAAAATATTCTCCGTTCATTTTCAGGTCATTCCGAGAACTTTTATTTCAGCACAAAAATAACACCATGGCAATTGTGCTGAAAACAACGTCAGTCTGGGTTAGTTCCATTCAAATCATGCAAGTTAGAGTCCAAAACAAGGGCAAAAGTGTTTGGAAAAGTAGATACGTTGGAGACGTATCCAGGACCGCCACGACGACCAGGCAGGGCCAAGGTCCGCCCGACCGGCGACTCCCCAGCCAGCCGCGCGCCGGCGGCGGCGGGATCCCCCCGTCCCCAAGGTCACGCCTTGCCCCGAGGGAGGCCGAGGCGAGCTCGTTCCCTGGCGGGACTGTGCTCGTGCGCGGGCAGCCGAACCCCCACCCCTGGGGGTAAGGCCGCCAGCGGCATGGAGCTGCGGCGGGCGAGTTGGGGCGGGAGGAGGGACCCGGTCGCGGCAAACCACCAGACGGCCAGCAGCGACGTCTGTCAGTGTCAAAACCAGCGGATATCGGGTAGGGGGTCCCGAACTGTGCATCTAAGGTCGATGGTAACAGGAGGCAGGGGACACGATGTTTTACCCAGGTTCGGGCCCTCTCTATGGAGGTAATACCCTACGTCCTGCTTGATTGATATTGATGAATACGAGTATTACAAGAGTTGATCTACCTCGAGATCATAATGGCTAAACCCTAGTGGTCTAGCTGGTATGACTATGGTAATGAATATATTCCCCCTCTAGACTAAGTCCTCCGGTTTATATAAGCACCAGGAGGATCTAGGGTTACACAAAGTTGGTTACAAAGAAAGGAATCTACTTTTCCGGTTGCCAAGCTTGCCTTCCATGCCAAGAAGAGTCCCATCCGGACACGGATGTAGTCTTCGGTCTTTGTATCTTCACAACCCATCAGTCCGGCCCATGGCTAACAGGCCGGACGCCCGAGGACCCCTTAGTCCAGGACTCCCTCAGTAGCCCCTGAACCTGGCTTCAATGACAAGGTATCTGGCACATAGATCTATCTTTGGCATTGCAAGGCGGGTTCCTCCTTATGAACTCCAAAATAGTCTTCGGACAAAACAAACGTGTCCGGATCTGCAACACACAGCCGTAGAGAGTATAGTATTTCATGAATCCAATCTACCGACAAACTTAGCAACGTGACGTCACGCTTTCCCGGTCATTATTTCGAACCGTTTCCCGTCCCGCCATTCCACGTTTCGGGGCGTGGTTTTTATTGGCACGTCTTGTGAAAGTAGAGATCGTGTCCCCTTATTGCGCGATTTTCATCAATACGAGTGTGGGTAACCCAACCGTCCTGCGGGAAAGATTCCTTAGGAATAGGCAGGTTCTTAGGCTTAGGAGGAGGCGTTCAATACCCACTGCCTTTATAAAGGAACCAAGGACCGTCTTTTTACGCCAAACCTCTCCTCAGCCTTGCCAACCTTGAGTTCTAGCACCCAAGGTTCGACATCATTGCTTCAAACCTCCCCATCATGTCCGGACCTAACTCTCAAGGCCGATGGGTGGCTTCCTCCGTTATAGAGGAGGATATTGCAAAGCTTCGAGCGGCCAGATATTTGACCGCGGAGGTCCACCATAGGCTTCCTGCTCAAGGACAGGTTATTACGACCCCCAGATCTGGCGAGAGGGTCGTATTCATCTTCCACTTCCTCCGGGGGCTAGGGTTTACTCTCCACCCCTTTGTTCGGGGGCTAATGTTTTATTATGGACTAGATTTTCATGATCTAGCCCCGGACTCTATTCTCCACGTCTCGGCATTTATCATTACATGCGAGGCCTTCCTCCGAATCCCCCCACACTTCGGCTTATGGCTCAAGACCTTCTGTGTGAAGCCGGAGGTAGTTGACGGGGAACAGGTGGAGTGCGGTGGTGCTGTGGTGAGAAAGCTTACCAACACTCCCTGGCCAAAAGGCTCTTTCACCGAAACCTCCTACCAATGGCAGCGAGAGTGGTTTTATGCCACGGAACCCCGTAGCACTAAGTGGGCAGATATACCTACGTTCCGTTTCGCCCCTCCACCACAGCTTGCATCATGGATTAACAAGGGGTTGGACTGGGGATCAGTTGATGAAGTGCAGACTCTATAGAGCGGCATCCAAACCCTCCTTGAGAGAGACATCGATCTTGTCAACGTGATTCAAGTGATGCTAGTTCGCTGAATCCTGCCATGCCAGCGCAGGTCTCGCCGTATGTGGGAGCTTAATCCAGAAGGATCATGAACCCTCCAACACTTCTTTAGCACTACACACGAAGGGATGTGGAAGTTGTTTTTCGGGAAGGGAAAACACTGTCCGGACACTACTAAGGACGCCGACCTTAACTGCAACCGTCTGGATACCCCGGTAAGCGTGTGTCTCCCAAACATTTTTTGATTACGCATACCGTAATATGGTACTGAGCAAGCTATCTTCTTCCAGGGCTGGATAAACAAGGCGGAACTGATTATGTGTTCGGCCCCTCTTCCCGAAGGCCCAGTGAATCCTTTTCTAACAAGGGTGCTAGCCTTGCCACCACACCAGATGCCTGTGAAGGAGGGCGAGGTAGAGAGTGGGAGAACCAAAGATGACCCCTATCCCAAGGGTTCATCAGATATTTTGTTCGAAGGAACAAAATTTCCCTCATCCGAAGACAAAAGTGAAGGGGGGGCCACTGTCTCCTCCCCTCATAGGAAGAAAAGGGCCGCCTCCGAAGATTTGGAGAAACAAGCTCCTAAGCGAGGCAAGATGCCTGTGTTGGGTGGCTCGGGCCTAGAGGATGTCGAAGCACAGTCTCATGACGAGGACAAGCCTCGGGCCAAATTGTAAGTGAACGAGGATGTTTTAAACATATCCCGTTCCTTTCTTGTAATGCCTGGAATATATGTTTTTTTTGCAGCTCGGCACGCAGTCTTCTACAACAATCCTCTTCTTCGGGGGACTTTATCCCCGAGATGATGGAAAGCGAGACGCCTCCACCGGTTTCTCTGCCCAATAGGGCGGACGACTTTGAGGTGTCGTCGCGGAGGGTCTCCCCTGACCAATAGGTGGTGCAAGGGATGATGAAGACATTACCCGAAGGTGATACTTCGGTGGCCCAGGGCCCGGGGACCAATAATGAAGGCCCTGAACAATCCGGTATACAGCCGGATACGAATGAACGGATCCCTTCAAAGGGTGGCCGTAATCCCACAACAGCCTCCGGAGACCCAGAGGCACCGGATATACTGACCAACATGCTACGGCAGGCGTCCGTCTCAGAGGAACATCGTACCTTGATGGGCGCGGTAGTTGAAAACGTCCTGTCCGCGAAGAGCGGACTGAATGAGGCCTTTGTGAGCCTACTAAGAGGCTTCGAGGTTTGTACTGTGCAATTGTGTTTTATTCACAAAATACGCCTGTGTATAGATAGTAGCCCTTGAGACTCTGATTGGCTTCCCGAGGGAGGCGATCAGAGGATCAAAAGAAATGCCCAGGGACTGACCTGATTAATTGGAACACAGGCCGTGACTTCTCTGGTGACTGCCCGAACTATAGAAGTGGCAGATTTGCAACATAAGATTGATGAGGCGGATAATGATATCGCGCTTATCAACAGGCGACTTGACGAGGTGCAAGGTATGATTTTGGAGCAACCCTTATATATACATGTTTGTAATATAAGCGTGACGCTGAAAGTTGCATACTGGAATATGCATGGCTGCAGATGGTGCCGCCACCATTGAGATTCTTTGGGCAGAGCTCACCCGGGCCAAGGATCAAGCCCGGGTTAGTAATGCGGCTGAAAAGGCATCGGCCGAGTTGAAGGCCGAACGAGCTGCTCGGCACTAAGACGAGGGGAAAATATCCACGATGGCGCTCGAACTGAAAAATGCTACTAGCCGCTGTGAATTCCTAGAGAAGGATAATAAAGCCAAAACGGCTAAGCTTGACAAGGCCTTATGAGAGGCGAAAGAAGCACGATCTGAATCTAGATTGGTCCGTGAGGAGATCCAGCAAGCTGGGGAGATTGCGGCTGGTAAGCCCTTTTTATTACAGACTAAGTTCGGCGATCCGAATTATGCTCAGCTTAACCAAGTGTGGAGTTCTCCAGACGTGTTTTTGGACCTGCCGAAGAGTTCATCCGATGTGGCGCAGTTTTACCAAGCGCAAGAGGGATATGCAACGGAGAAGCTTTTCTGGTCACAGTTCGGCGTATCAAAATGCCCTCTGCTGCTGAATGAACAGATGTCCCAATGGACCGAGCTTCACATGATGTCCGGTGCTGCCATGAAGAATGTCATACTTCAGCTGTGGCCGACTGAGCTGATTCCGAATAGCCATTTTGGCTTGGTGTTGCGGCTTGCTGATGCAGTGCCATGTATCGATGCCGTGAAGCGGTTGGCGTGCATTGAAGGTGCACGGATGACCTTTGCCCGAGTCAAGATATATTGGGGGAAGATGAAGGCCGTCGATGTTGTCGCGCAGGGTCCACCCAAGGGCAAGGACCATCACACACCAGAGCATTACTTTGAGGACATCTTAGAGGCTGCCCGCTTGATAGAGGGTCAATGTTCGAAAGGCATAATATTCGAGTGAATTCTTTATGAATTGTAAAAGACAATTGTTGTAATCAGTATATATTTTGATTTTGCCTAAATGCTTTTGTTACTCCTATGCAGCCGTTTGTATATGATCTGAAAGTTTTCCAGTCGTCGGCTTCAGCCCCCTCGTAGGAAGTACGGGGGTGTTCAAAAAAGCATCTGATCACTCTTAACCCAACATCTTGGTTCATGAAGGAGGTGTCAATGCGGCGAACCAGGCAATCAGACTATAAGGCGTTAACACTTTCACTTAACCATAGAAGTTTTATGGTGGGTCTGCGACATAGCCCCTGGTATGTATGCGGCTTATTCATATGATGCGTTTACATATTTGACCAGAAAGAGGTCCTTCGTGTGACACAGAGGAATCGCTAAAGATTCCGATAAGTCATTGAGTGGTTGACCAACTCTCGCCGCATCATGACAGTCAGTTTTTGGCTTTCTCTACTGAGGTGCTTAACCAGGTGAACCGGAAGCACAATCACAGTAGTTCTCCCTTTACTACCTTAGCCGATAGAGCGAAACGTAGGATAGCAAGCACAGGAGCTGGGCAACCCAACTATTGACCCAAGACATGATTCAGAGCTGATGCATATAAGGCCAAACTCACGACGCCGAAGTACGCTATAGAGCTGTTCGGACTTGTCAGCAACTCATTTGTTCCCATACCGAGCCCCAGGCAAGTTATGCCGAGGTGTATGTTTGAAACAACTGTAGGGGCAAGACTCGGTCCTTTAGAAAAGAATGGATTATTTTTACTGGGATCTGAGTGATGTGCCAATCGTATATATAGATAACAAAGCCGCAACCCCGTCTATTTGATATGCCAGGGGTCGAAGGCGGAGGAAAAAGGCACTTTACAGGTTCAAAATAGAGAGTGCAGTCTACAAAAAGTAATTTTGGACCTCCTGTCGCACGTCTGCGCCGCCTGTCCTCAGTGAAGGGACTCCTTGACAGAAATAGCCCCGTAGGTGAGTGTACGGATCCGAACTTCGATGGAGTCGGTTTTAGATGTTTCTCCTTTGCACCACCTGTTTTTAAGAGATAATGAAGAAAGAAAAAGGAAAGTAGATAAAAATGTTATGGGAATGCTTGCCGGCTTGTCCGTATTGTGCTTCCGCCAATGCCCATGGTATCTTAAGTGCGTAGTGATGTATGCGTGGTACAGATTGAGCGGGTATACGAAGCGGGCAGGGAAAGCCGAACTACTATTTCTGCTCCGGGATTGATTGATCCTCAGGGGGAAATTGCTTCTGACCCCTGGTATTTGGTTGGTGAACCTCTCCGTCGTCCCTATTGCCTAGCGGCCTCCTCCCCTTGTGTTCGGCGTTGAGCTTGCCGGCCTGCTTGAAGACCCAACAGCTTCTGTTGGTATGATTAGCTGGTTTATCGGGGTGCCCAAGAATCTGGCAGGGTCGGTCCAATATCCTGTCTAGGTTGGATGGCCCGTCTTGGTTCGCCTTGAATGGATTTTTCCATTGACCGGGTTTGGATTGCTGAATCCGGCGTTGACCGCTGTGTCGCGTGATCTTTCATTATCATTGCGATTGTTGTTTTGCTTCGTCGTGGCTTGCCATTGCCGTCTCGAATTTCGGAAGTGCCCGAGTCGATGGCGATATTATTTCGACGAGTGAGCCAACTGTCTTCTCCCGCACAAAAGAGAGTCATTAGAGCGGTAAGGGCTGTCATGGATTTAGGTCCTTCTTGACCGAGGTGGCGTGCAAGCCATTCATCCCGGACGCTGTGTTTGAAGGCCGCAAGGGCTTCCGCATCTGGACAGTCGACGATTTGGTTCTTTTTGACTAAGAATCCAGTCCAGAGTTTCTTGGCTGACTCTCCGGGATACTGGACAATGTGACTTAAGTCATCGGCGTCCGGTGGCCAGACATATGTTCCTTGGAAGTTGTCGCGAAAGGCGTCTTCCAAATCTTCCCAGCTCCCAATAGAGTTTTCCGCCAGACTGTTTAACTAGTACCTAGCTGGTCCTTTGAGTTTTAGTGGTAGGTATTTGATGGCATGAAGGTCATCTCCGCGGGCCATATGGATATGGAGGAGGAAGTCCTCGATCCATACCGTGGGATTCGTTGTTCCGTCGTATGATTCGATATTCATGGGTTTGAACCCGTCTGGGAATTCATGCTCCATTACTTCTTCTGTGAAGCAAAGAGGGTGTGCGACACCTCTATGTTGTCCACACTACGACGTACCTCCGATGGAGTCCGTTTGCGGTTTTCGGCCCGGGCGTGGCTAGGTTTGTCACGTCCAAATAGGTAACCGTCGTCGCGTGTCGATGCACGTCCTCGCGGTCCGTAGATCGATCTTGTGTGTCTTGCTCTATTGTCCAAGTCATGTCGAAGGTCGTATGTACAACCCCGAGCTGTTTTATTCTTGCCTTTATGGCGAGGTGGGGTGGTCTGGTGTTCGGCTTGAGTTGCCGCTTTATCCGAACCAAGTTGTGGTCCACCTGCCGCATTGTGCGACGATGGTACGGGCTCCAGTGCCTCGTCATCAAACTGAGGTAGCAATCTGCACTTCAGGTAGTTTTTCGCTGGGCCACTAAAGCCGTATTCTTCAGCGGCCATGACTTCGGTCCATCTGTCATTGAGCAGATCTTGGTCCGCTTGAAGCTGCAACTGCTTCTTTCTCAGGCTCCTTGTAGTGGCTATTAGCCGGTGTTTGAAACGCTCCTGCTGGAGAGGTTCCTCAGGCACGATGATATCCTCGTTGCCGAGGCTCTCCTCTTCCTCGGAGAGCGGAAGATAATTACTGTCCTCCGAATCTCCGTGTATGGCCTATTCATTAGGGCTAACTTGCCCTCTATCCCATTCCCCCTGTTCGCAGGTTCCCTTGACGGGGTCTTCATTATTTTCGGCATCGTCCAGAGTATTATTTTTTCCGGTGCCGGTACTGCAGTCCTTGGAATGACGTGACTTAGAGCGGCGTCTCGGAAGTTGGCGCTTGGGCTGTCTCTCAGGAGGTTTATCCTCAACTGGATCCTCTTTGTCATCGTTGTTAGTTTTTCCCGACGTGTCCACCATGTATATGTTGTAGGAAGAAGTGGCCGCCCATCGTCCAGTGAATGGCGGGTTTTGGCCTTGCTCCTTGTTGGCATCGTCATTTGTACTGGCGATGTCTTCGGAGCTAGTCAAGCATGTCGGTTAAATCCTCGACAGTGGCTATGAAGTTGGTGGCGGGTGGGAAGCAAAATTCCCCATCATCAGCCTCTAGTTCGAACCATACGTAGTTCGGCTGTGAGTCCCCTGTCAAGGACAAGTTCTTTAATGAGTTCAGCACATCGCCCAAGGGCGAGTGCTGGAAGTTGTCTGCGGCGTTGAACTCGTAGATCGATAAACGATCAAGTTCGGCATCCGCGGACTCGCAAGGTTCGGATCTTATACCCAGTGAAGAGTCCGGAGTTCCGGTGACACAAGTATTGCGTGAGATTACGTCCATGTGCGGCTCCAACATCGGGGAGTCTGTGGCCTCCGTGGTGGGTTGAACCTCCGATCCTTGGATGCCGCAGTATGCTCTAGATCTAAGGCCGGAGTGGTCATAGGAGCTATTTCCTGGGTGCGGTTTGACGACAGATTTAGGTCGCGTTCGTCAAGGTGACCGGGAGCGGTCGCTGCGGTCTCGAATCCGGTGAAGATCAAATCTCCACGGATGTCCGCAATGTAGTTCAAACTCCCAAATCTGACCTGATGGTCAGGGGGTAGCTATCGATCTGCTCCAGGTGGCCAAACGAGTTGGCCCGCAGTGCGAAGCCGCCGAACATGAAGATCTGTCCGGGGAGGAAGGTCTCTCCTTGGACAATGTCACTATCGACGATTGAAGGGGCCATCGGACCTTTCATCGACAGCACAGTGGAGCTCTCAATGAAAGCACCAATGTTGGTGTCAAAACTGGCAGATCTCGGGTAGGGGGTCCCGAACTGTGCGTCTAAGGTCGATGGTAACGGGAGGCAGGGGACACAATGTTTTACCCAGGTTCGGGCCCTCTCTATGGAGGTAATACTCTACGTCCCTCTTGATTGATATTGATGAATACGAGTATTACAAGAGTTGATCTACCTCGAGATCGTAATGGCTAAACCCTAGAGGTCTAGCTGGTATGACTACGGTAATGAATATATTCCCCCTCCGAACTAAGTCCTCCGGTTTATATAAGCACCGGGAGGATCTAGGGTTACACAAAGTCGGTTACAAAGAAAGGAATCTACGTGTCCAGTTGCCAAGCTTGCCTTCCACGCCAAGGAGAGTCCCATCCGAACACGGGTGCAGTCTTCAGTCTTCGTATCTTCACAGCCCATCAGTCCGGCCCATGGCTAACATGCCAGACACCCGAGGACCCTTAGTCCAGGACTCCCTCAACGTCATCGGTGTAACACCCCGGATATGATTTACCCAATATGTAATCCAACTCTTGCCGTTTCCGGCGTTAAGTTATTTTATTTTCTTGGGTTCGGGTTTTTGTCTCCGTGTGTCGTTGTCGTTGTCATGCATCTCATATCATGTCATCATGTGCATTGCATTTGCATACGTGTTCATCTCATGCATTCGAGCTTTTCCTCGTTGTCCGTTTTGCATTCCGGCGCTCCATTCTCCTCCGGTGGTCATTTCTACCTTTCTTTCGTGTGGGGATTAAACGTTTCCGGATTGGACCGAGACTTGCCAAGCGGCCTTGGTTTACTACCGGTAGACAGCCTGTCAAGTTTCGTACCATTTGGACTTCGTTTGATGCTCCAACGGTTAACCGAGGGACCGAAAAGGCCTCGTGTGTGTTGCAGCCCAACACCCCTCCATTTTGGCCCAAAACCCACCAAATCCCTCTCCATCATCTAGAGCATTCGATCACGATCGCGTGGCCGAAAACCGCACCTCATTTGGACTCTCCTAGCTCCCTCTACCTCTATATAAAGACACCCCCCGAAAATCTCCTTCTCCTTCCCCCGTCCAAACCCTAGATCCATCCTCTGCCGCTGGCGGACACAATCGCCACCGACGGACATGTCCGGTCCGCCCCGCCGCTGCCACGTGGCGCTCCGCCACTCGCCCGCCGAGCCGCCCCACCTCGCCG
>NC_041380.1:64251245-64270727 GCF_002162155.2 Triticum dicoccoides | reverse complement strand
GCTGCTCCGGTGGGCCCCCATCGCCATTCGCGCCCGCCGGGAACGCCGCACCCCGCCGCGGCCGCACCACCGCGTCTCCGACCACCTCCTCGGCGTCTGCGCCACTCCGGTGACCTCCTCCGGCATCGCCCCCGTCTCCGCCATGATTTCCGGTGATCCTCGTAAAGCGCACCGGTCAGATCTAGATCTGAGATTCGTCTCGGGTTGACTTTTTGCCTCAAACCCTAATTATTTTGCCCATATTCATCATGTCGTAACTTTGCATCCGTAGCTCCGTTTTGGGCATATAGCATATCAAAATGTTCACCTCAGAGAGCACATCATTTCATCTCATTGCATCATTTTCATTTGAGTTCATCTTGATGCCCGAAATGCTCTTAGAAGAATGCTATTTGAGATAATTGTCAGATCTGCTGCTCCATTTAGATATTTGTCATTTTTGCCATGATTATTGTGTGCATGATATGTCCAGGAGTTCTACATGAGTTCTGTTATATGTTTTGCCATCTATCCAGAGGTGCAACCCATGTATTTTTGTGATGTGTGTGGTGACTAGCACAAGCTTGCAAAGTGGTGCATTCGTTAATGCTGATTTCAGGGACTTAGCATTTCCACTAAGTCCTTGAGTTGTTTATCTCATTATGCCATATGTTCATGTTGATTCCTAGTGATCCGTGCCTCTTTTGAGGATGATCATTAAGGATGTTTTGTTAATCTTGTAGTGCTATATCCATCCATGTCTTTGTTTGCAACTATGGAGCACCCTAGCTTGAGTCAATCGAGCTCTACTTTTGTCATTTTGTGAATCTGGGCAGATTGTCTACTTGTTAGCAATTTTGCCGAGGATGTTGTAGTTGATCCGTGCATGCTATGTTATTGTTCTTGCCATGTCTAGCTTGTATTTTGTGTATTCTTGATGGGTGTATGCTTAGATTGTCATGACATGCTCTGTAGTGAGTGCATCGAGCTCATAAACATGCGTACTTGATATCTGTTTCAGCATGCTACAGTTTTCACGAAGTCTGAGAACTGATTATGTTTTTGCCATGTTCACATGCTTGCAAATGTATTTTCTGATCCCTTTTGGCTCAAGGTCACTAACGGACTTTTGTTAAGCTCCTTGAGTAGCTCCATGCCATGCTTTACTTTGCCATGTTCAGGTCCCGTAGCATATAGTTTTCATGCTCCAAAGTGTGCTACCTGATCTGAGATTCCAGACAAGTGTTAATTTCACTAAGTCTGAAATCTGTTTACCAAATGCATTTTTGCCATGCTTGTTTGAACCTGTTATTGGATGAATTGGACGTAGCTCAGTGCTAGTCTTTTTTTAAGCATCATGAATGGATCCCTGCCATGTAATTTGTTGTCATGTTTGGGTGATATAGCATGTTCATCTTGTTGCATTTAGTTGGCTACTTGCTGTAAATCGCAGAGCGTGGTCATATTTGAATTGCTTGCCATTCCCAAACCGTAACTCCGATTCCGGCGTTCTTTATATCGTTTTCAAGCGATTTCATCTCTCCTTTCCAGTGGCACACTTGGATTTCCAAGTTGAGGCCAGGTTCATGCTTTCCTTTTCAAATCTTGCATATGCATCACATATTGCATCCCGCATAGCATATCATCTTTGCATCATGTTGTTTGAGTTTGCACGTGGTTGATTGTGTCCTTGTTGCTTGTTTGTCTTATTTGGGTAGAGCCGGGAGACGAGTTCGCTGACGAGGAGCCCGTTGAGTTTGCTTTCGAGGATCTAGTCAACTCTGACAACTTTGCAGGCAAGATGATCATACCCTCGAAATCACTACTATCTTTGCTTTGCTAGATGCTTGCTCTTTTGCTATGCCTATTCTACGATGCCTACCACTTGCTTATCATGCCCCCCAAATTGCCATGTCAAATCTGTAACCCACCTGTCCTAGCAAACCGTTGATTGGCTATGTTACCGCTTTGCTCAGCCCCTCTTA
This sequence comes from Triticum dicoccoides, assembly GCF_002162155.2. Lineage (NCBI taxonomy): Eukaryota > Viridiplantae > Streptophyta > Magnoliopsida > Poales > Poaceae > Triticum > Triticum dicoccoides. The sequence continues at coordinate 64,268,763 of NC_041380.1, read as the reverse complement.
TACCATTGCTAGTTGCAGGTGAAGATTGGAGACCGTTCCTTATTGGGACTTTATTTACTTGTTGGGATATCATTATATTGCCATGTTATCTTAATGCATCTATATACTTGGTAAAGGGTGGAAGGCTCGGCCTCTCGCCTAGTGTTTTGTTCCACTCTTGCCTCCCTAGTTTCCGTCATATCGGTGTTATGTTCCCGGATTTTGCGTTCCTTACGCGGTTGGGTGATAATGGGAACCCCTTGATAGTTTGCCTTGATTAAAGCTTTTCCAGCAATGCCCGACCTTGGTTTTACCATTTGCCACCTAGCCTCTTTTTCCCTTGGGTTTCCGGAGCCCAAGGGTCATCTTATTTTAAACCCCCCCGGGCCAGTGCTCCTCTGAGTGTTGGTCCAACTCGTCAGCCACCGGTGGCCACCAGGGGCAATTCTGGGCTGGCCTACCGGAAGTTAAGACAATCTGAGTGTGCCCTGAGAACGAGATATGTGCAGCTCCTATCGGGATTTGTCGGCACATTCGGGCTTTGTTGCTGGATTTGTTTTAACTTGTCAAAGTGTCTTGAAGAACCGGGATACCGAGTCTGATCGGAATGTCTCGGGAGGAGGTCTATTCCTTCATTGACCGTGAGAGCTTGTCATGGGCTAAGTTGGGACTCCCCTGCAGGGTTTTGAACTTTCGAAAGTCGTGCCCGTGGTTATGGGCAGATGGGAATTTGTTAATGTCTGGTTGTAGATAACTTGAACCTTAACTTAATTAAAATGAATCAACTGTGTGAGTTGCCGTGATGGTCTCTTCGCGGCAGAGTCCAGGAAGTGAACACGGTGTTGGAGTAATGCTTGCCGCAGGATGCCCTTTAGTTACTCATTCGCGCTTTGCCCCCTCTTCTCGCTCTTTTTTGCGAGCAGGTTAGCCACCATATATGCTAGTCGCTTGCTGCAGCTCCACATATTTTACCTTGCCTTTACCTATAAGCTTAAATAGTCTTGATCGCGAGGGTGCGAGATTGCTGAGTCCCTGTGGCTCATAGATTACTTCCAAACAAGATGCAGGGCCTGATGACTCTGTTCCAGATGACGCGCTTGAGCTCAAGTGGGAGTTTGATGAGGACTCACGCCGTTACTACGTGTCTTTTCCTGATGATTAGTAGTGGTGCCCAGTTGGGGTGATCGGGACCGTGTCGCATGTTGGGTTATCTTTCATTTTGGCGCCATAGTCGGGCCATGAGTGTTTGATTGTTGTAATGCTATTTATGTACTTTGATTGACGTGGAGAGTGTAAGCCAACTATGTATCTCCCCTTTTATTATCTATATTACATGGTATGTTGTGAAGATTGCCTAACTTGCGACATTGCTTTCAATGCGGTTATGCCTCTAAGTCGTGCCTCGACACATGGGAGCTATAGCCGCATCGAGGGCGTTACAATCGGCTTCTGCCAAGTCGGCCCAAACCAGGTGCGCCGGGGCCGCGGGAGGAGAGGGCAGGGAGGAGCCGGGAGCGGAGAGGTCGGCGGAGGCGTCAGACGCCGGGAGCTGAATGAAATATGCCCTAGAGGCAATAATAAAGTTGTTATTTATATTTCCTTATATCATGATAAATGTTTATTGTTCATGCTAGAATTGTATTAACCAGAAACTTAGTACATGTGCGAATACGTAGACAAACAAAGTGTCACTAGTATGCCTCTACCTGACTAGCTCGTTGATAAAAAATGGTTAAGTTTCCTAGCCATGGACAAAGAGTTGTCATTTGATAAACGGGATCACATCATTAGAGAATGATGTGATTGACTTGACCCATCTGTTAGCTTAGCACTTTGATCGTTTAGTTTACTGCTATTGCTTTCTCCATAACTTATACATGTTCCTATGACTATGAGATTATGCAACTCCCGAATACCAGAGGAACACTTAGTGTGCTATCAAACGTCACAACGTAACTGGGTGACTATAAAGATGCTCTACAGGTGTCTCCGATGGTGTTTGTTGAGTTGGCATAGACCGAGATTAGGATTTGTCACTTCGTGTATCAGAGAGGTATCTCTGGGCCCTCTCGGTAATGCACATCACTATAAGCCTTGCAAGCAATGTGACTAAGGAGTTAGTTATGGGATATTGCATTATGGAACGAGTAAAGAGACTTGCTGGTAACGAGATTGAACTAGGTATTGAGATACCGACGATCGAATCTCGGGCAAGTAACATACCGATGACAATGGGAACAACGTATGTTGTTATGCGGTTTGACCGATAAAGATCTTTGTAGAATATGTAGGAACCAATATGAGCATCTAGGTTCCGCTATTGGTTATTGACCAGAGATGAGTCTCGGTCATGTCTACATAGTTCTCGAACCCGTAGGGTCCGCACGCTTAACGTTCGGTGACGGTCAATATTATGAGTTTATGTATTTTGATGTACCGAAGGTAGTTCGGAGTCCCGGATATGATCACGGACATGTCTCGGAATGGCCGAGACATAAAGATCGATATATTGGAAGGTTATGTTTGGACATCCGAATGGTTCCAGGTGAGTTCGTGCATATACCGGAGTACCGGGAGGTTACCGGAATCCCCCGGGAAGTATATGGGCCTTATTAGGCCATAGTGGGAGAGAGGAGAAGGGAGCCTAGGAGGGGGCATGCCCCCCAAGCCCAATCCAAATTGGGTGGGGGGCCGGCCCCCCCTTTCCTCCCCCTCTCTCCCACTTCCTTCCTCTCCTAATCCAACTAGGGAAGGGGGGGGATCCTACTCCCGGTAGGAGTAGGACTCCCCTTGGGAGCGCCATAGAGGGGCCGGCCCTTCCCCTCCTCCACTCCTTTATATACGGGGGAGGGGGTGATATGTTCATTTTGCATCATGCTTTTATATCAATATTTATTGCATTATGGGTTGTTATTACACATTATGTCACAATAGTTATGCCTATTCTCTCTTATTTTACAAGGTTTACATAAAGAGGGAGAATGCCGGCAGCTGGAATTCTGGGCTGGAAAAGGAGCAAATATTAGAGACCTATTATGCACAGCTCCAAAAGTCCTGAAACTTCACGGAAGTTATTTCCAAAATATATAAAAAATACTGAGCGCAAGAAGTACCAGAGGGGGCCACCCACCAGCCACGAGGGTGGGGGGCGCGCCCCCTGCCTCGTGGCCCCCTGGTGGCCCTCCGATGCCCATCTTCTGCTATATGGAGTCTTTCATGGAGGAAAAAATCATAAGCAAGCTTTCGGGACGAGACTCCGCCGCCACGAGGCGGAACCTTGGCAGAACCAATCTAGGGCTCCGGTAGAGCTGTTCTGTCGGGGACACTTCCCTCCGGGAGGGGGAAATCATCACCATCGTCATCACCAACGATCCTCTCATCGAGAGGGGGTCAATCTCCATCAACATCTTCACCAGCACCATCTCATCTCAAACCCTAGTTCATCTCTTGTATCCAATCTTTGTATCCAAACCTCAGATTGGTACCTCTGGGTTGCTAGTAGTGTTGATTACTCCTTGTAGTTGATGCTAGTTGGTTTACTTGGTGGAAGATCATATGTTCAGATCGATTATGCATATTAATAACCCTCGGATTATGAACATGAATATGCTTTGTGAGTAGTTACGTTTGTTCCTGAGGACATGGGAGAAGTCTTGCTATTAGTAGTCATGTGAATTTGGTATTCGTTCGATATTTTGATGGGATGTATGTTGTCATCCCTCTAGTGGTGTCATGTGAACGTCGACTACATGACACTTCACCATTGTTTGGGCCTAGAGGGAGGCATTGAGAAGTAATAAGTAGATGATGGGTTGCTAGAGTGACAGAAGCTTAAACCCTAGTTTATGCGTTGCTTCGTAAGAGGCTGATTTGGATCCAAATGTTTCATGCTATGGTTAGGTTTACCTTAATACTTCTGTTGTAGTTGCGGATGCTTGCAATGGGGGTTAATCATAAGTGGGATGCTTGTCCAAGTAAGGACAGCACCCAAGCACCGGTGCACCCACATATCAAATTATCAAAGTACCGAACGCGAATCATATGAACGTGATGAAAACTAGCTTGACGATAATTCCCATGTGTCCTCGGGAGCGCTCCATATAAGAGTTCCAGGCTTGTCCTTTGCTACAAAAATTATTGGGCCATCTTGCTGCAACTTATTTACTTTTATTACTTGTTACTCGTTACAAATTACCTTATCACAAAACTATCTATTACTGATAATTTCAGTGCTTGCAGAGAATACCTTGCTGAAAACCGCTTATCATTTCCTTCTGCTCCTCATTGGGTTCGACACTCTTACTTATCAAAAAGGCTACGATATATCCCCTACATTTGTGGGTCATCAAGACTCTTTTCTGGCGCCATTTCCGGGGAGTGAAGCGCCTTTGGTAGGTGGAATTTGGTAAGGAAAAATTTATATAGTGTGCTGAAATTTACTGTCACTTGTTATATGGAAAGTAATCCTTTGAGGGGCTTGTTCGGGGTATGTTCACCCCGACCGACAAAGCAAATAGTTGTTCCTCAACCTACTGAAAATGAAAATGTTTACTTCAAAATTCCTTCGGGCATGATAGAAAAACTGCTAGCTAATCCTTTTGCAGGAGATGGAACATTGCATCCCGACTTACACTTAATCTATGTGGATGAAGTTTGTGGATTATTTAAGCTTGCTGGTATGCCCGATGATGTCATCAAGAAGAAGGTCTTCCCTTTATCTTTGAAGGGAGATGCATTGACATGGTATAGGCTATGTGATGATATGGGATCATGGGACTATAAGCGATTGAAATTGGAATTTCACCAGAAGTTTTATCCTATGCATCTTGTTCATCGTGATCGTAATTATATATATAATTTTTGGCCTCGCGAAGGAGAAAGCATCGCTCAAGCTTGGGGGAGGCTTAAGTCAATGTTATATTCATGTCCCAATCATGAGCTCTCAAAAGAAATGATTATTCAAAATTTTTATGCTCGGCTTTCTGACAACAATCGCTCCATGCTCGATACTTCTTGTACCGGTTCCTTTATGATGAAGACTATTGAATTCAAATGGAATTTATTGGAGAGAATTAAACGCAACTCTGAAGATTGGGATCTCGATGAAGGTAAGGATTCAGGTATAACACCTAAGTTTGATTGTGTTAAATCTTTTATGGATACCGATGTTTTCCGTAAATTTAGCACTAAATATGGACTTGACTCTGAGATAATATCTTCTTTCTGTGAATCCTTTGCTACTCATGTTGATCTCCCTAAGGAGAAGTGGTTTAAATATAATCCTCCCATCGAAACAAAGTAGTTGCACCTATTAAAGTTGAAGAAAAAGCTATCACTTATGATGATCATGTTGTTCCCACTGCTTATGTTGAGAAACCACCTTTCCCTGTTAGAATAAAGGATCATGCTAAAGCTTCAACTGTGGTTCGTAAAAGTAATATTAGAACTTATGCACCCCCTGAGCAAGTTAAAGTTGAACCTAATATTGCTATTGTTAAAGATCTCTTGGCTGATAATATCGATGGGCATGTTATTTATTTCTGTGATGAGACTGCTAGAATTGCTAAACCTGGTGCTAAAGATAAACATAGACCTGTGGTAGGCATGCCTGTTATTTATGTTAAAATAGGAGATCATTGTTATCATGGCTTGTGTGATATGGGTGCTAGTGCCAGTGCAATACTTATTTCCTTATACAAATAAATTATGCATGATATTGCACCAGCTGCGATAGAAGATATCGATGTTACCATTAAGCTTGCTAATAGAGATACTATTTCACCAACTGGGATTGTTAGAGACGTTGAAGTCTTGTGTGGGAAGGCTAAATATCCTGCTGATTTCCTTGTTCTTGGTTACCCTCAAGATAGCTTTTGTCCCATTATAGTTGGTAGACCCTTCTTGAATACTGTTAATGCTAAGATAGATTGCAAGAAGGATGTTGTTACTATTGGTTTGGATGATATGTCTCATGAGTTTAATTTTTCTAAATTTCGTAGACAACCCCGTGATGAAGAATTGCCTAGTAAAGATGCAATTATTGGTCTTGCTTCTATTGCTGCGCCTCCTACTAATCCTTTAGAACAATATTTGCTAGACCATGAAAATGATATGTTTATGAATGAAAGAAGGGAAATAGATGAAGTATTCTTTAAACAGGGACCTATTCTGAAACACAATTTGCCTGTTGAAATCCTAGGGGATCCTCCTCCACCCAAGGGTGATCCCGTGTTTGAGCTTAAACCATTACCTGATACTCTTAAATATGCTTATCTTGATGAAAAGAAGATATATCCTGTCATTATTAGTGCTAACCTTTCAGAGCATGAAGAAGAAAAATTATTGAAAACTCTGAAGAAGCACCGTGCTGCTATTGGATATACTCTTGATGATCTTAAGGGCATTAGTCCCACTCTATGTCAACACAAAATAAATTTGGAGAAAGACACCAAACCAGTTATTGATCACCAACGACGGCTAAATCCTAAGATGAAAGAAGTGGTAAGAAAGGAAATATTAAAGCTCCTTGAGGCAGGTATAATTTATCCTGTTGCTGATAGTCAGTGGGTAAGTCCTGTCCATTGTGTCCCTAAGAAGGGAGGTATTACTGTTGTTCCTAATGATAAAGATGAATTGATTCCGCAAAGAATTGTTACAGGTTATAGGATGGTAATTGATTTCCACAAATTAAATAAGGCTACTAAAAAGATCATTACCCCTTACCTTTTATTGATAAAATGCTAGAAATATTATCCAAACATACACGTTTTTGCTTTATAGATGGTTACTCCGGTTTTTCTCAAATACCTATGTCAGCTGATGATCAAGCAAAGACCGCTTTTACTTGCCCTTTCGGTACTTTTGCTTATAGATGTATGCCTTTTGGATTATGTAATGCACCTGCTACATTTCAAAGATGCACGATGGCTATATTTTTGACTTTTGTGAAAAGATATGTGAGGTTTTCATGGATGATTTCTCCATTTATGGATCCTCTTTTGATGATTGCTTGAGCAACCTTGATCGAGTTTTGCAGAGATGTGAAGAAACTAATCTTGTTCTGAATTGGGAGAAATGCCACTTCATGGTTAATGAAGGTATTGTCTTGGGGCATAAAATTTCTGAAAGAGGCATTAAAGTTGATAAAGCTAAAGTTGATGCTATTGAGAATATGCCATGTCCCAAGGACATTAAAGGTATAAGAAGCTTCCTCGGTCACGCCGGTTTTTATAGGAGGTTCATTAAGGACTTCTCAAAAATTTCTCGGCCTCTGACTAATCTATTACAAAAAGATATTCCTTTTGTCTTTGATGATGATTGCGTAGAAGCATTTGAAATACTTAAGAAAGCATTGATTTCTGCACCTATTGTTCAGCCACCTGATTGGAATTTTGAAGGAAATATGCCCTAGAGGCAATAATAAAGTTATTATTTATTTCCTTATAATCATGATAAATGTTTATTATTCATGCTAGAATTGTATTTACCGGAAACATAATACATGTGTGAATACATAGACAAACAAAGTGTCACTAGTATGCCTCTACTTGACTAGCTCGTTAATCAAACATGGTTATGTTTCCTAACCATGAACAATGAGTTGTTATTTGATTAACGAGGTCACATCATTAGCAGAATGATCTGATTGACATGACCCATTCCATTAGCTTAGCACCCGATCGTTTAGTATGTTGCTATTGCTTTCTTCATGACTTATACATGTTCCTATGACTATGAGATTATGCAACTCCCGTTTACCGGAGGAACACTTTGGGTACTACCAAACGTCACAACGTAACTGGGTGATTATAAAGGAGTACTACAGGTGTCTCCAATGGTCGATGTTGGGTTGGCGTATTTCGAGATTAGGATTTGTCACTCCGATTGTCGGAGAGGTATCTCTGGGCCCTCTCGGTAATACACATCACATAAGCCTTGCAAGCATTACAACTAATATGTTAGTTGTGAAATGATGTATTACGGAACGAGTAAAGAGACTTGCCGGTAACGAGATTGAACTAGGTATTGGATACCGACGATCGAATCTCGGGCAAGTAACATACCGATGACAAAGGGAACAACGTATGTTGTTATGCGGTCTGACCGATAAAGATCTTCATAGAATATGTAGGAGCCAATATGGGCATCCAGGTCCCGCTATTGGTTATTGACCAGAGACGTGTCTCGGTCATGTCTACATTGTTCTCGAACCCGTAGGGTCCGCACGCTTAAGGTTACGATGACAGTTATATTATGAGTTTATGCATTTTGATGTACCGAAGGTTGTTCGGAGTCCCGGATGTGATCACGGACATGACGAGGAGTCTCGAAATGGTCGATACATAAAGATTGATATATTGGAAGCCTATGTTTGGACATCGGAAGTGTTCCGGGTGAAATCGGGATTTTACCGGGTTACCGGGAGGTTACCGGAACCCCCCGGGAGCCATATGGGCCTACATGGGCCTTAGTGGAAAGGAGAAAGGGGCAGCCCAAGGGGGCTGCGCGCCTCCCCCCTTCCCCTAGTCCTATTAGGACTAGGAGAGGTGGCCGGCCACCCGTCTCCCTCTTTCCCCCTTGGGAATCCTAGTTGGAATAGGATTGGGGGGGGGGGAGTCCTACTCCCGGTAGGAGTAGGACTCCTCCTGCGCCTCTCTCTCTTGGCCGGCGCCCCCTCCCCCCTTGGCTCCTTTATATACTGAGGTAGAGGCACCTCTAAACACACAAGTTGACACAAGTTGATCCACGTGATCTATTCCTTAGCCGTGTGCGGTGCCCCCTGCCACCATATTCCTCGATAATACTGTAGCGGAGATTAGGCGAAGCCCTGCTGCTGTAGTTCATCAAGATCGTCACCACGCCGTCGTGCTGACGAAACTCTTCCCCGACACTTTGCTGGATCGGAGTCCGGGGATCGTCATTCGAGCTGAACGTGTGCTCGAACTCGGAGGTGCCGTAGTTTCGGTGCTTGATCGGTTGGATCGTGAAGACGTATGACTACTTCCTCTATGTCGTGTCATCGCTTCCGCAGTCGGTCTGCGTTGGGTACATAGACAATACTCTCCCCATCGTTGCTATGCATCACATGATCTTGCGTGTGCGTAGGAAAATTTTGAAATTACTGCGAAACCCAACAGTGGTATCAGAGCCTAGGTTATTGATGTTGATGTTATATGCACGAGTAGAACACAAGTGAGTTGTGGACGATACAAGTCATACTGCCTACCAGCATGTCATACTTTGGTTCGGCCGTATTGTTGGATGAGACGACCCGGACCAACCTTACGCGTACGCTTACGCGAGACCGGTTCCCTCGACGTGCTTTGCACAGAGATGGCTTGCGGGCGACTGTCTCTCCAACTTTAGTTGAACCAAGTATGGCTATGCCCGGTCCTTGCGAAGGTTAAAACGGAGTCTATTTGACAAACTATCGTTGTGGTTTTGATGCGTAGGTGAGATTGGTTCTTACTTAAGCCCGTAGCAGCCACGTAAAACATGCAACAACAAAGTAGAGGACGTCTAACTTGTTTTTGCAGGGCATGTTGTGATGTGATATGGTCAAGGCATGATGCTGAATTTTATTGTATGAGATGATCATGTTTTGTAACCGAGTTATCGGCAACTGGCAGGAGCCATATGGTTGTCGCTTTATTGTATGCAATGCAATCGCGATGTAATGCTTTACTTTATTACTAAACGGTAGTGATAGTCGTGGAAGCATAAGATTGGCGAGACGACAACGATGCTATGATGGAGATCAAGGTGTCGCGCCGGTGACGATGGTGATCATGACGGTGCTTCTCGAGATGGAGATCACAAGCACAAGATGATGATGACCATATCATATCACTTATATTGATTGCATGTGATGTTTATCTTTTTATGCATCTTATCTTGCTTTGATTGACGGTAGCATTATAAGATGATCTCTCACTAAATTATCAAGAAGTGTTCTCCCTGAGTATGCACCGTTGCCAAAGTTCGTCGTGCCCAGACACCACGTGATGATCGGGTGTGATAAGCTCTACGTCCATCTACAACGGGTGCAAGCCAGTTTTGCACACGCAGAATACTCAGATTAAAATTGACGAGCCTAGCATATGCAGATATGGCCTCGGAACACGGAGACCGAAAGGTCGAGCGTGAATCATATAGTAGATATGATCAACATAACGATGTTCACCATTGAAAACTACTCCGTCTCACGTGATGATCGGTCATGGTTTAGTTGATTTGGATCACGTAATCACTTAGAGGATTAGAGGGATGTCTATCTAAGTGGGAGTTCTTAAGTAATATGATTAATTGAACTTAAATTTATCATGAACTTAGTCCTGGTAGTATTTTGCAAATTATGTTGTAGATCAATAGCTCGCGTTGTTGCTTCCCTGTGTTTATTTTGATATGTTCCTAGAGAAAATCATGTTGAAAGATGTTAGTAGCAATGATGCGGATTGGATCCGTGATCTGAGGTTTATCCTCATTTCTGCACAGAAGAATTATGTCCTTAATGCACCGCTAGGTGACGGACCTATTGCAGGAGCAGATGCAGATGTTATGAACGTTTGGCTAGCTCAATATGATGACTACTTGATAGTTTAGTGCACCATGCTTAATGGCTTAGAATCGGGACTTTAAAGACGTTTTGAACGTCATGGAGCATATGAGATGTTCCAGGAGTTGAAGTTAATATTTCAAGCAAATACCCGAGTTGAGAGATATGTAGTCTCCAACAAGTTCTATAGCTAAAAGATGGAGGAGAATCGCTCAACTAGTGAGCATGTGCCCAGATTGTCTGAGTACAAACAATCGCTTGAATCAAGTGGGAGTTAATCTTCCAGATAAGATAGTGATTGACAGAATTCTCTAGTCACCATCACCAAGTTAGTAGAACTTCATGATGAACTATGATATGCAAGGGATAACGGAAACGATTCCCAAGCTCTTCATAATACGGAAATTGACGAAGGTAGAAATCGAGAAAAACATCAAGTGTTGATGGTAGACAAGACCACTAGTTTCAAGAAAAGGGCAGAGGGAAGAAGGGAACTTCAAGTAGAACGGCAAGCAAGTTGCTGCTCAAGTGAAGAAGCCCAAGTCTGGTCCTAAGCCTGAGACTAAGTGTTTCTACTGCAAAGGGACTGGTCACTGGAAGCGGAACTACCCCAAGTGATTGGCAGATAAGAAGGATGGCAAAGTGAACATAAGTATATTTTATATACATGTTATTGATGTGTACTTTACTAGTGTTTATAGCAACCCCTCAGTATTTGATACTAGTTCAGTTGCTAAGATTAGTAACTCGAAACGGGAGTTGCAGAATAAACAGAGACTAGTTAAGGGTGAAGTGACGATGTGTGTTGGAAGTGGTTCCAAGATTGATATGATCATCATCGCACACTCCCTATACTTTCGGGATTAGTGTTGAACCTGAATAAGTGTTATTTGGTGTTTGCGTTGAGCATGAATATGATTTGATCATGTTTATTGTAATACGGTTATTTCATTTAAGTAAGAGAATAAATTGTTGTTCTGTTTACATGAATAAAACCTTATATGGTTACACACCCAATGAAAATAGTTCGTTGGATCTCGATCGTAGTGATACACATAATCATAATATTGAAACCAAAAGATACAAAGTTAATAATGATAGTGCAACTTATTTGTAGCACTGCCATTTAGGTCATATTGGAGTAAAGCGCATGAAGAAACTCCATGATGATGGGATTTTGGAATCACTTGATTATGAATCACTTGATGCTTGCGAACCATACCTCATGGGCAAGATGACTAAAACGCCGTTCTCCGAAACAATGAAGCAAGCAACAGATTTGTTGGAAATCATACATACTGATGTATGTGGTCCGATGAATATTGAGGCTCGCGATAGATATCATTATTTTCTGATCTTCACAGATGATTTGAGCAGATATGAGTATATCTACTTGATGAAACAAAGGTCTGAAACATTTGAAAAGTTCAAAGAATTTCAGAGTGAAGTGGAGAATCATCATAACAAGAAAATAAAAGTTTCTACGATATGATCGCAGAGGTAAAACATTTGAGTTACGAGTTTGGCCTTCAGTTAAAACAATGTGAAATAGTTTCACTACTCACGCCACCTAGAACACCACAATGTAATGGTGTGTCCGAACGTCATAACCGTACTTTATTAGATATGGTGCGATCTATGATGTCTCTTACCGATCTACCATTATCGTTTTGGGGTTATGCATTAGAGACAGCTGCATTCACGTTAAATAGGGCACCATCAAAGTCCGTTGAGACGACACAATCTGAACTGTGGTTTGGCAAGAAACCAAAGTTGTCGTTTCTTAAAGTTTGGGGTTGTGATGCTTATATGAAAAAGTTTCATCCTAATAAGCTCAAACCCAAATCGGAGAAAATATGTCTTCATAGGATACCCAAAGGAGACTGTTGGGTACACCTTCTATCACAAATCCGAAGGCAAGACTTTTGTTGCTAAATTCGGAGTTTTTCTAGAGAAGGAGTTTCTCTCGAAAGAAGTGAGTGGGAGGAAAGTAGAACTTGATGAGGTAACTGTACCTTCTCCCTTATTGGAAAGTAGTTCATGACAGAAATCTGTTCCTGTGACTACTACACCAATTAGTGAGGAAGCTAATGATGATGATCATGTAACTTCAGATCAAGTTACTACCAAATCTCGTAGGTAAGCCAGAGTGAGATCCGCACCAGAGTGGTACGGTAATCCTGTTCTGGAAGTCATGTTACTAGACCATGACAAACTTGCGAACTATGAGGAAGCGATGATGAGCCCAGATTCCGCGAAATGGTTTGAGGCCATGAAATCTGAGATATGATCCATGTATGAAAACAAAGTATGGACTTTGGTTGACTTGCCCGATGATCGGCAAGCCATAGAAAATAAATGGATCTTCAAGAGGGAGACGGACGCTGATAGTAGTGTTACTATCTACAAAGCTAGAATTGTCGCAAAAAGGTTTTCGACAAGTTCAAGGTGTTGACTACGATGAGATTTTCTCACTCGTATCTATGCTTAAGTCTGTTCGAATCATGGTTAGCAATTTCCGCATTTTATGAAATCTGGCAAATGGATAAATAAAACTGCATTCCTTAATGGATTTATTAAAGAAGAGTTGTATATGATGCAACCAGAAGGTTTTGTCAATCCTAAAGGTGCTAACAAAATGTGCAAGCTCCAGCGATCCATCTATGGACTGGTGCAAGCCTCTCGGAGTTGGAATATACGCTTTGATGAATTGATCAAAGCATATGGTTTTATACAGTCTTTTTGAGAAGCCTGTATTTACAATAAAGTGAGTGGGAGCACTACAACCTTTCTGATTAGTATATGTGAATGACATATTGTTGATCAGAAATGATGTAGAATTTTTCTGCAAAGCATAAAGGAGTGTTTTAAAGGAGTTCTTTAAAAAGAAAAAACCTCAGTAAAAGCTACTTACATATTGAGCTTCAAGATCTATAGAGATAGATCAAGACGCTTGATAAGTTTTTTCAATGAGTACATACCTTGACAAAATTTTGAAGTAGTTCAAAATGGAGCAGTCAAAGAAAGAGTTCTTGCCTGTATTACAAGGTATGAAATTGAGTAAGACTCAAATCCCGACCACAACAGAAAATAGAAAAAAATGAAAAGTCATTCCCTATGCCTCAGTCATAGGTTCTATAAAGTATGCTATGTTATGTACCAGAACTATTGTATACCTTGCTCAGTATTTGACAAGGGAGTACAATAGTGATCTAGGAGTAGATCACTGGACATTGGTCAAGAATATCCTTAGTGAGGACTAAGGAAATATTTCTCGATTATGGAGGTGATAAAAGAGCCCGTCGTAAAAGTTACCTCGGTGCAAGTTTTCACACCGATCCAGATGACTCTAAGTCTCAATCTGGATACATATTGAAAGTGGGAGCAATTAGCTAGAGTAGCACCGTGCAGAGCATTGTAGACATAGAATATTTGCAAAATGCATACGGCTCTGAATGTGACAGACCCGTTGACTAAGCTTCTTTCACGAGCAAAACATGATCACACCTTAGTACTCTTTGGGTGTTAATCACATAGCGATGTGAACTAGATTATTTACTCTAGTAAACCCTTTGGGTGTTGGTCACATGATGATGTGAACTATGGGTGTTAATCATATACAGATATGAATATTAGTGTTAAATCACATGACGATGTGAACTAGATTATTGACTCTAGTGCAAGTGGGAGACTGAAGGAAATATGCCCTAGAGGCAATAATAAAGTTATTATTTATTTCCTTATAATCATGATAAATGTTTATTATTCATGCTAGAATTGTATTTACCGGAAACATAATACATGTGTGAATACATAGACAAACAAAGTGTCACTAGTATGCCTCTACTTGACTAGCTCGTTAATCAAAGATGGTTATGTTTCCTAACCATGAACAATGAGTTGTTATTTGATTAACGAGGTCACATCATTAGCAGAATGATCTGATTGACATGACCCATTCCATTAGCTTAGCACCCGATCGTTTAGTATGTTGCTATTGCTTTCTTCATGACTTATACATGTTCCTATGACTATGAGATTATGCAACTCCCGTTTACCGGAGGAACACTTTGGGTACTACCAAACGTCACAACGTAACTGGGTGATTATAAAGGAGTACTACAGGTGTCTGCAATGGTCGATGTTGGGTTGGCGTATTTCGAGATTAGGATTTGTCACTCCGATTGTCGGAGAGGTATCTCTGGGCCCTCTCGGTAATACACATCACATAAGCCTTGCAAGCATTACAACTAATATGTTAGTTGTGAGATGATGTATTACGGAACGAGTAAAGAGACTTGCCGGTAACGAGATTGAACTAGGTATTGGATACCGACGATCGAATCTCGGGCAAGTAACATACCGATGACAAAGGGAACAACGTATGTTGTTATGCGGTCTGACCGATAAAGATCTTCGTAGAATATGTAGGAGCCAATATGGGCATCCAGGTCCTGCTATTGGTTATTGACCAGAGACGTGTCTCGGTCATGTCTACATTGTTCTCGAACCCGTAGGGTCCGCACGCTTAAGGTTACGATGACAGTTATATTATGAGTTTATGCATTTTGATGTACCGAAGGTTGTTCGGAGTCCCGGATGTGATCACGGACATGACGAGGAGTCTCGAAATGGTCGAGACATAAAGATTGATATATTGGAAGCCTATGTTTGGACATCGGAAGTGTTCCGAGTGAAATCGGGATTTTACCGGGTTACCGGGAGGTTACCGGAACCCCCCGGGAGCCATATGGGCCTACATGGGCCTTAGTGGAAAGGATAAAGGGGCAGCCCAAGGGGGCTGCGCGCCTCCCCCCTTCCCCTAGTCCTATTAGGACTAGGAGAGGTGGCCGGCCACCCCTCTCCCTCTTTCCCCCTTGGGAATCCTAGTTGGAATAGGATTGGGGGGGGGGGGAGTCCTACTCCCGGTAGGAGTAGGACTCCTCCTGTGCCTCTCTCTCTTGGCCGGCGCCCCCTCCCCCCTTGGCTCCTTTATATACTGAGGTAGAGGCACCTCTAAACACACAAGTTGACACAAGTTGATCCACGTGATCTATTCCTTAGCCGTGTGCGGTGCCCCCTGCCACCATATTCCTCGATAATACTGTAGCGGAGTTTAGGCGAAGCCCTGCTGCTGTAGTTCATCAAGATCGTCACCACGCCGTCGTGCTGACGAAACTCTTCCCCGACACTTTGCTGGATCGGAGTCCGGGGATCGTCATCGAGCTGAACGTGTGCTCGAACTCGGAGGTGCCGTAGTTTCGGTGCTTGATCGGTTGGATCGTGAAGACGTACGACTACTTCCTCTACGTAGTGTCATCGCTTCCGCAGTCGGTCTGCGTTGGGTACGTAGACAATACTCTCCCCATCGTTGCTATGCATCACATCATCTTGCGTGTGCGTAGGAAAATTTTGAAATTACTACGAAACCCAACAAATTTACCCTTTGAAATTATGTGTGATGCTAGTGATTATGTTGTAGGTGTTGTTCTAGGGCAAAGAGTTGATAAGAAATTAAATGTTATTCAATATGCTAGTAAAACTCTAGACAATGCCCAGAGAAATTATGCTACTACTGAAAAAGAATTTTTAGCAGTTGTATTTGCTCGTGATAAGTTCAGACCTTATATTGTTGATTCTAAGGTAACTATTCACACTGATCATGCTGCTATTAAATATCTTATGGAAAAGAAAGATGCTAAACCTAGACTTATTAGACGGGTTCTCCTGCTACAAGAATTTGATTTGCATATCATTGATAGAAAGGGAGCTGAGAACCCCGTTGCAGACAACTTGTCTAGGTTAGAGAATGTTCTTGATGACCCATGCTACCTCTTGAGCACCACGTTGGTTTTCCTTTGAAGAGGAAAGGGTGATGCAGTAAAGTAGCATAAGTATTTCCCTCACTTTTTGAGAACCAAGGTATCAATCCAGTAGGAGATCACGCTCGAGTCCCACAAACCTACACAAACAAATAAGAACCTCACAACCAACGCGATAAAGGGGTTGTCAATCCCTTGACGGTCACTTACGAGAGTGAGATCTGATAGATATGATAAGATAATAATTTTGGTATTTTTATGATAAAGAGAAATAAAGATGCAAAGTGAAATAAACGGAAATAGAAATAGCTAAGTGTTGGAAGATTAATATGATGGAAGATAGACCCGGGGGCCATAGGTTTCACTAGTAGCTTCTCTCAAGAGCATAAGTATTACGGTGGGTAAACGAATTACTGTCGAGCAATTGATAGAATTGAGCATAGTTATGAGAATATCTAGGTATGATCATGTATATAGGCATCACGTCCGCGACAAGTAGACCAAAATGATTCTGCATCTACTACTGTTACTCCACACATCGACCGCTATCCAGCATGCATCTAGAGTATTAAGTTCATAAGAACAGAGTAATGCTTTAAGTAAGATGACATGATGTAGAGGGATAAACTCATGCAATATGATATAAACCCCATCTTTTTATCCTTGATGGAAACAATACAATACGTGCCTTGCTGCCCCTGCTGTCACTGGGAAAGGACACCGCAAGATTAAACCCAAAGCTAAGCACTTCTCCCATTGCAAGAAAGATCAATCTAGTAGGACAAACCAAACTGACATCTGCCAGCTCTTTGCCGTCAGCTAGCGGACGGCAAAGAAGCTCTTTGCCATCAGCTACCCGAAAGCAGACGGCAAAGCACTGGCTGATGGCAAAGAAAGCCTTTGCCATCAGCCAGCTCTTTGCCGTCCGCTAGCTGACGGCAAAGAATCTTTGCCGTCCGCTAGCAGACGGCAAAGAGGAAGGGGGGGGCACTGAGGAGCTGGTTAAAAAATACTTCACGTCCCCCCGCTTTGCCGTCCGCCGCAGATGGCATATATGAAGAAAAGCGGACGGCAAAGGAGGGCGGACGGCAAAGGCTACCCTAACTAACCTAACTAACGGCCGAGCCCCTCCCCCGCCCGTTACTCATCTCTCTCCCTCGAC
>NC_041380.1:64190181-64250387 GCF_002162155.2 Triticum dicoccoides | reverse complement strand
CCCGACACCACACCCCGACACCTGACCCCGACACCCTGACCCCGACACCCCGACCCCGACACCACACCCCGACACACAGACCACGACACCACACCCCGACACCCCGACCCCGACACGACACCCTAACCCCGAAACAGCACCCCGACACCGACATGACACCCCGACCCCCTAAACCTCCCGAAAAGGTGCTCTTTGGCCTTCCAGAGGCCGACGGGGTTATATATTTGTGAATTATTAGTTAGGTCATATATTTTTCGATTTTGTTATGAAAAACATCATATATAATTGTGTTGATCGGGTAGATTTAAATGTGCAGTTGTTTCATCGCTGCGAGGTTTGGTGTTCGACGACCGCGCCGTGTGTTTGACGAGCTCTGCCCCTTCGTTCGTGGGTGAGCACAAATGACATGTCCTTCTCCCCCATTAATTATTTGCACAAATGACATGAAACTTGATAGCTAGCTATATATGTGTCTTGAATCATCAGTATGCGTAACCAATATGTGTCTCCCGTTCGAAAGCGTCATAGTTATAAATATGCATGCATTTGCATATTTATAACCTTGATTCTTTCGAATTGTCCAACGCTATCCACGGACAGCCCGAGTATGTGTAGATTGGGTTTGTTTTCCCATATGCTTTGCTCCGGATCTGATGCATAAATTTCATCAGTGCCTCCCTTGTTGTTCTCTGGGTACACATCCTCTCTGTTTATTGTAGAGACGTGTATCAGGAGAACAGCGGGGAGGTGCTGCCGAAATTTTGTGTCGGATCCGGAGCATAGCATATGGGAAAATGAACCCAATCTACACATACTCGGGTGGGATTAGGACCTATCATTACCTATTAGAGTGTAGGTTGCATGGACGTAATAAAATTGACAAAGTAGATCAACTGATGAATATATACATGGTGAATTACATATATAATTGTTGTGTGTCCAGTAGCTCTGAAAGTCAAGATGAGTGACCGTGCTTGGATGTATACCGGTCACACTGGTCAGAACAAATGGAGCGCTGAATGGTTCACAAAAACTAAGGGGTTTGTGCAAGCCGCATTTGCAAATGGCCAAAAGAAAACCTGGTGCCCCTGTTTCCGGTGCGGCAATTGGGAAAAGAAGACAGAGGCTGAAATGGGCAAACACCTGCAGAAGAGTGGTTTTACGCCCGATTATACAGTGTGGACATTTCATGGTGAGTCTGCCCAACGTGACCGAGCTGAGGTGGATCGTCGTCGCACCGACGAGCATGGTACCGGGATGGAAAACATGGTGCAAGGCTACGATGATGCTCGGGATTCGGACGAGGAGATGGAGGAATCTGCAAAGGCCTTCAATGAAATGTTGGAGTCTTCGAAACGTCCGCTCCACGAGCACACTGAGCTTTGTCAGTTGGATGCCATCTCACAAGTAATGGCTCTGAAGGCTCAGTTCAACTTGGGCAGAGAATGCTATGACGCAATTATGACAGTATTTGGACGCTTTCTACCCAAAGGCCATGTAATGCCTGCAAACCTGTACCAGTCGGACAAAATCCTCCGTGCACTGAAGATGCCCTATGAGAAGATACATGCCTGTGAGAAAGGATGTGCCTTATTTAGGCTTGACTATGCGGACTTGAACTATTGTCCCATTTGCAAGTCTTCCAGGTATATTGTGGTAGACAACGGTATGGGTGAGAAGACACAGACCAAAATCCCCGTTAGTGTTCTTCGGTATATGCCAATCGTACCAAGACTTCAACGTCTTTTCATGGTCGAAGAGACGGCCAGACAGATGACATGGCACAAAACAGGCAAAAGAACCGAACTAGATGCAGATGGGAATCTGATGATGGTACACACATCGGATGGTGTTGCATGGAAAAAGTTTGATGAATTACATGTTGACAAAGCGGCAGATCCAAGGCATCCTCGAGTTGGCATCAGCATGGATGGGTTCAGTGTGTTTGGTATGACGGCAGCCCAATACAGTTGTTGGCCCGTATTTGTCTTTCCACTCAATCTCCCCCCCGGACAGATTATGCAAAGAAAGAACATTTTCCTGACGTTGATAATTCCAGGGCCCAACTATCCGGGCAAAAATATGAATGTGTACATGCAGCCGCTTAAGGACGAATTGCAAGAAGCCTGGGATAATGGGTTCAAGACATACGACGCCTTTAGCAAACGGAACTTCATAATGCGTGTCTGGTACATGTACTCGACGCATGACTTGCCGGCGTATGCGCTATTCGTTGGCTGGTGTGTGCATGGAAGGTTCCTGTGCCCCACATGCAAGGGAGCTCTTGAGTTTCATTGGCTTCAGGCCGGTCGCAAGTTTTCTTGCTTCGACATGCATAGACAGTTCCTGGATCCTCGCCATAAGTTCAGGAAAGACAAGAAGAACTTTATCAGGGGTAGAGTTGTCAAAAACTCTGCACCACCTGCATTGACAGGCCAACAGACCCTGGATCAGTTAAACGCTCTCGAGCCAGATCCACAACGTCCAGGGTACTTCAATGGGTATAATACTAAGCACGCGTGGACTCACAAAACATGCTTATGGGATCTGCCTTACTTCAAATACCTCCTTTGCCCACACAACATCGACGTGATGCACACTGAGAAGAATATCGCCGAGGCACTTTTTGGTACATTGTTCGGCATAGATGGGAAGTCAAAGGATAATACTAAGGCTAGAGTCGATCTGGAGGCGCTATGTGATAGGCCGTTACAAAACATGAAAGAACCGAAAGGAAAGCAGAACTGGACGAAGCCAAAGGCATGGTTCAATCTTGGAAGGCCATCTATGAGGGAAATTCTCTTGTGGGTGCAACATCAGTTGATGTTCCCCGATGGGTATGCAGCGAATCTAAAGAGGGGAGCGAATCTTGATAAACTGAAGATATTTGGTCTCAAGAGTCGTGATTGGCACATATGGATTGAGCGGGTAATGCCGGTGATGTTGCGTGGCTTCATCCCTGAGGATGAATGGCTAGTACTGGCAGAACTCAGCTATTTCTTCCGTGTTCTTTGTGCGAAAGAACTATCGCCTGGCGTGCTAGAAGAAATGGAAGAGTTGGCGCTGGAGTTGATCTGCAAGTTAGAGAAGATCTTTCCACCGGGCTTCTTTAATCCAATGCAGCATTTGATTTTGCATCTCCCGACCGAGGCAAGATTGGGGGGGCCCGTGCAAAATCGTTGGTGCTACCCAACTAAGAGGATGCAGAAGACGCTTCGAGAAAAATGTAAAAATAAACGTAGAATTGAAGCATCGATGGCTGAGGCATTCATCACAGAGGAGGCGGCAAACTTCGTAACAGCGCACTACGAAGCCAAAAATCGTCATTTGCATAATCCGAAGCCTCGGTACAATGCTGATGAGCCTAAAAAGGGTGGATCCAACCTCAGCCTATTCAAAGGGAATCTTGCACCAGCTAGTGTTTCACATCTAGTATCTTTGGATAACGAAGAATGGCGGACCATTTCATTGTATATCTTCAACAACCTGATAGAAGTGCGGCCGTACATCGAGTAAGTTCTCGGTACATTGTTTCGCAACTTCTATTTCCTTTGAACTACTCTTATTCCTGGATATGTCATACAGTCGATACGTCGCCATATTCTCGTATGGAGCGGAGATCCAAAAGGATTCCGTCGAAGAGTATGAGCTTCTCGCAAAGTAAGGAGGTGGCTATCCCGGTTTCATCTCTTGGTTCAAACAAACGGTAATTTCTATTAGATAATTTCATTTCATTCGCTAATTTGTGAATAATGCAACAATCCTTTCATATTAAACTTGTAGGCTAATTCAGAGTCTATGGACGCCGAATTGAGACAAGTCACTAATGGTTTTGACTATAAGGTCCGTTCATTTGACAAGTACGACATCAACGGGTATCGCTTTCATACCTATGGCAAAGAGCTATCTATGGCCGACCGAAAGTCTACAAATTGTTGTGTATCTGCTATCGACGAAGGAGGTACCGAGTATTATGGGAGAGTTGAAGCAATTTATGAACTTCTGTTCTATGGTGAAAACCCACCGAATGTCGTAGTCTTCAAATGTTATTGGTTTCAGCCGAAGGAGACTAGAAGGACTCATGAACATATAGGGCTAGTTGAAATCAACCAAAGCACTCATTTAGATGTTCCTGATGTCTATATTATGGCTCAACAGGCGACCCAAGTATTCTATCTATCGTGGGCCTGCCAAACTAATCCAATCTGAAAGGTTGGGATGTCGTTTATGAAGTGCCGCCACGTGCTAGACTTTCTCCCCCAAAGGAAGAGGATTATGAACCTCACATTAACCCAGACACATATGAAGGAGAATTCTTCCAAGAGACACGTCTTTCCAAAAAGTGTTTCAAGAACCGCTATGCTTCACCCCAAAACATTGAAGTAGACAGCGACAATGAATCCGACATCACCCCAGAGGAGGAACAAGAAGAGCTGGAACAAGAAGAGGTTACTGCTGCGGATGACCTGTCAATGCTTGATCGATTACGTCAAGGTGGCCTTGCACATGTTGATGCCAATGAACCCTATGAGCCCATCATTGATTATAGTGATGATGATGATTATGCATTTATTGATGATACTGATCGAGATTATTAGTAGTGTCAGGTATTCAATTTTTTTATGTTGTACTTGATGATGATACACTTAAGTGATATACATATTATTATTCATGTCGGTACTTTTTTTATGTTGTACTAATTTCGTTTATTCTTTGTCATGGCAGGTGTTGAAAGATGGTGGGCGCTGGTCGGGAGCGCGCCGAGGCCCCTTCTTCGTTAGCGCATGGTGCGAGGTCTTCCATTCCACACGCACCTCTCCGCCGAGCGTTGCTGGACAGTATGGCGACACCGCCGGGCCCTTCTTCGTCGACCGCGGTGCCCAGCAGGGGACGAGGTAAGAAGAAGAGAGGAGGTGGAGCACGTGGTCACAGGAGAGGAGGTAGGGTGACTCTTACGGCGCCTTCCTCGCCACCGCCCCCAGCTGTTTCACCCGAGCACATGACTGCTAGGGTGGACTCGTCTGAGGAGGAGGCTGCACGGACTCCGGTCCACGAGCCTCCGGTCCACGAGTCTTCGGCCCACGAGCCTCGGGTCGACGGGCCTTCGGCCCACGAGACCCCGGAGGAGCACACGTCTGGATGGGGTACCTGGTCGGGTCAGCCTGAGCATGGCGAGGAGCCGAGTGGCCATGCTGATGATGGCGGGGAGCCGACTGATGAGGAGGGGGAGGAGGGGGGAAACGTCTACCAGCGTGGTGCTACACGGCTCCCGTCCGTGCCGGTGACCCGCGAGCAGAGGTGGTTGATTTTCCCTGATGGGGAGAGGTACGTAAGTGCATTTAATGTTTTTGTACCTTCTGCATTCACGTTTCTTCAAATAACTAATGCGTTGGCCTTGTCATGCTGCAGGGGTTGGGACTACCATCATAGTGTCCGCCGGCCCAACTCCATCCTTGGAGTTCTTTGCCGGCAAAACTTCCCGGGGTTTGTCACGTTGCCTGGTGAGGGTCGGCTTCCAGAGCTTGGATTGAGCTGGGAGCACTACGTGGCTGCCCCGGCCCCGCCGGATGAGATTATCGATGGTGTCGTGTGCGACACGAGGGCAGACATGGTGATCAGAAAGTTCTGGGTAATTTCTCCTTTACACATTTAAAAATCTTCAACTAGCTAGTTATTAATTGTACTAATCAATATTGTCTCATTTGATTGCAGACATTCTACAGGTGTGAGGAGGGATACGAGGAGGACGCGGCACATGTTATCGAGAACGTCTGCAAGCGCCTACTCCAGAACTTACGGCACGAGGCTCGGGTGCAGGCTGTTCGAGACTACTACGCCTTGCGTGGTATCAAGAAGACCAAGCCGGCGTGCCGCGATAAGTTCCTGAGTAAGGAGCAGTACATGAAGGTACTTCTTAAGGCCTTCTCTACTTAAGTTCCTTCATTTAGTAATTCTTAGCCGTAGCGCTCAAGTTTCTATTTGCTAACTTAGGCGCCTCCGAGATGGTGTGCGGATCGGATGGATTGTTGGGAGGTGTTGGTCGATGAGTGGTGCTCAAAACAATGGCTAGCCCTCCACAATGAGGCCAAGGACAAACGTGCCCAAATGGAAGGTGTGCCACACCATCAAGGCATCTCCAACTTATATCAGTTCGGGCGCAACTGGGTATGTGGTTTGCTTCATGATTCATGCAATTCATTCATCATGCTAGCTTGAGCCCTTTAATTACTAATTTTCATTGTTTCTCTCTTTCAGGCATGCTACAATAAGGCGGATAAGGTGCCAGAGGTGTACGACCTGTATGCCATGGCCCACACTGCCTCTTTCAAGAAAGTCAAGGCTTTCTCTCAGTCTGACCTCGATGATGCAAACAACTTCACCAACATCTCCTCCCACAACAAGCTCGTGAGATATAGAGATGAGGGGAAGGCGAGGAAAGGGGAGGACTTTAACCCGAGCCAGGGTCCCATTGATCCAGAGCTGGTGATGATATCTGGTGGCGGGAGGTCCCATGGCTCCATAGCCATTGGAGATGGACTTATCCATTGTCCTAGCACTCTCTCGAAGATCAAGGCGCGCCAGTCGAGCTCCGCACATGAGATAAGGCCTCGTGAACGGCCAGTGCAACTCGCCATCAAGGTTAGTGATACGTACTCAGTTATCTTTCTCCATTACATTGTGTGCGCTTCCATCAATGATTACAAATGGTCATGTGAGTGGTGTTGCAGGCTGCTATACAGAGTGAGAGAGATAGAACGGAGAAACTTCTGGCGGAGGCCGCGGAGAGGCAGCGGGAGTTGGAGGAGAGGACGACAAAGATGATGGAGGAGGAGAGGGCACGGAATGACATGCAGGCAAGGGCCATGTACGAGCTCCTTGTGGTAAGTTTCTTCTGTAGATTAGCCAAAACATTCATGTAGTGTTTGTCTCATTACTAACTAGTATGACTGAGTCGTCAAAACCAAATGTGCAGTCTGTGTGCGAGAAGACAAGTCAGACCGCTCCGCCGATGCCAGTGATTGCTCCTGGGACCACGGTGAGTTTTATTTGAATGGACATTACTTGCTAGTCTTAACATTTGAGTGTCATCATGCTAACAAGACATTGGAAATGATCTTTGGTGCAGCGTAACTCCAGACAAGCATCGCACGATCCTTCTCCAGCTAGCGACATGAGCCACCCCACTCCTACACCTCCTGGATCTTGGTAAGTTTATCTAGTGTTTTGCTTAACACATGCATAAAGACCTAGACTTAGCTTTATTTCCTCCAATGCTTACCATAATGACCTAGACTTAGCTTCTTCTCCTCCAAAATGACTTAATAAGCTTACTGACCTCCAAAACCATCCATTTTACCTAAGTTAGCTCTAAAACGATCTATACTTAGCTTACTTATGTCAAAAATTGCATAATTAGCTTAGTTAGCTCATAGACGATCCATTTTACCTAAGTTAGCTCTAAAATGACCCATTTACCTAGGTTAGCTTATAAATGATCCAGTTCATCCAAGTTAGCTCAAAAATGACCCATTTTACCTAGATTAGCTCCTAAATGATCCATTTTACCTACGTTAGCTTTAAAATGACCAATTTCACCTAGGTTAACTCCAAAATGACCCATCTTACCTAGGTTATCTCATAAACGATCCATTTCAACTAATTTAGCTCATAAATGATCCATTTCACCAAGTTAGCTAAAAAACGATCCATTTCACCCAAATTAGCTCTTAAATGATCCATTTCACCTAAGTTAGCTCAAAAAGATCCATTTCAACTAAATTAGCTCATAAATGATCCATTTCACCTAAGTTAGCTAAAAAACGATCCATTTCAACTAAGTTAGCTCATAAATGATCCATTTCACCTAAGTTAGCTAAAAAATGATCCATTTCACCTTAGTTACCTCAAAAACGATCCATTTGACCTTAGTTAGCTCATAAACGACCCATTTCAACTAAGTTAGCTCATAAATGATCCATTTCACCTTAGCTAGCTCATAAACGACCCATTTCAACTTAGTTAGCTCATATATGATCCATTTCACGTAAGTTAGCTCATAAATGACATACTCTTCTTGTTCTAGTCTTCTTCTTGTTCTACTCTTCTTGTTCTAGTCTTCTTCTTGTTCTACTCTTCTTCTTGTTCTACTCTTCTTGTTCTAGTCTTCTTCTTGTTCTACTCTTCTTCTTGTTCTACTCTTCTTGTTCTAACTTTCTTATTTTTCATTTTGCAGATTTCATTGACTTGACGAAAGCTTGCATAGATGGAGTGCTCCTTATCCCTTTCTCTGTTTCTTTTGTATCGTTGAACTATGCATGTATCGTTGGATGAAACTATTGTAATATATATGGTTGGATGCCTCTATGTTGAACTTGTTATGTATGATGGAACTATGCATGTAATATATATGGTTGGATGATGAAGTTATGTGTTGGATATCTTATATGTTTGCTCTGTAATGGCCTTTTGAAATATATATATATATATATGTCATATATATTTGTGATGAAAATTGTTGGATTTAATAAAAAACAGATAAAAGAGCCAATATGCAGGCTCTTTGCCGTCTGCCACCGACGACAATGGGCTCTTTGCCGTCTGCCGCGGACGGCAAAGAAGACACGTGGCATCCAGCTGTGCTTCCTGGGAGTTGACCCATTTGGTCAGTTTGCCTACAGTGGCAGATGGCAAAGACTTTTCCATCAGTGGCAGACGGCAAAGAACCTGCACTTTGCCATCAGTGGCAGACGGCAAAGAACCTGCCATGTAGTGACGTGTAGATGACATCATACGGCGGACGACAAAGACACTTGAAATTTTGCCGTCAGCGGCGGACGGCAAAGGCCTGCCGTTAGCCACTTAACGGACTGACAGCGCAATTATTGCCGTCCGCTCTCTTTGCCGTCCGCCGCAGACGGCAAAGGGCCTTTGCCGTCAGCCGCCAGGAAGCAGACGGCAAAGTAGCTGTTTACCGTAGCCTACTTTGCCGGAGCCTTTTGCCGTCCGCGGCTGACGACAAAGGCCTTTGCCGTCCGCCATTCATGCCTTTGCCGTCCGCCGTGGCAGACGGCAAAATAGCTGATTCCTGTAGTGTAGATAATAACTATGGACCCGAAGGTCTGAAGTAAACTACTCACACATCACCGGAGAGGACATGGAGTTGATGTAGAGGCCCTCCGTGATCAATGCCCCCTCCGGCGGAGCTCCGAAAAAGGCCCCAAGATGGGATCTCTCGGGTACAGAAGGTTGCGGTGGTGAAATTAGGTTTTCATGGTGCTCCAAGATGTTTGGGGGTACGTGGATATATATAGGAGGAGGAACTAGGTCGGTGGAGCAACGAGGGGCCCACGAGGGTGGAGGGAGCGCCCCCTGCCTCGTGGCCTCCTTGATTGTTTCTTGACTCCCACTCCAAGTCTCCTGGATCACGTTTGTTGAGAAAATCACGTTCCAGAAGGTTTCATTCCGTTTGGACTTCGTTTGATATTCCTTTTTTGTGAAACACTGAAATAGGAAAAAACCAGCAATTTGGGTTGGGCCTCCGGTTAATAGGTTAGTCCCAAAAATGATATAAAAGTGTAAAATAAAGCCCATTAACATCCAAAACAGATAATATAATAGCATGGAGCAATCAAAAATTATAGATACGTTGGAGACGTATCAAGCATCCCCAAGCTTAATTCCTGCTCGTCCTCGAGTAGGTAAATGATAAAAGAAGAATTTTTGATGTGGAATGCTTTCTAACATATTTCTCAATGTAATTTTATTTATTGTGGCATGAATGTTCAGATTTGAAAGATTCAAGATAAAAGTTTAATATTGACATAGAAATAATAATACTTCAAGCATACTAACTAAGCAATTTTGTCTTCTCAAAATGACATGGCCAAAGAATGTTATCCCTACAAAATCATATAGTCTGGCTTTGCTCTATCTTCACCACACAAAATATTTAAATCATGCACAACCCCGATGACAAGCCAAGCAATTGTTTCATACTTTTGTTGTTATCAAACTTTTTCAATCTTCACGCAATATATGAGCGTGAGCCATGGATATAGCACTATATGTGGAATAGAATGGTGGTTGTGGAGAAGACAAAAAGGAGAAGATAGTCTCACATCAACTAGGCGTATCAATGGGCTATGGAGATGCCCATCAATAGATATCGATGCGAGTGAGTAGGGATTGCCATGCAACGGATGCACTAGAGCTATAAGTATATGAAAGCTCAACAAAATAAACTAAGTGGGTGTGCATCCAACTCGCTTGCTCATGAAGACCTAGGGCATTTTGAGGAAGCCCATCATTGGAATATACAAGCCAAGTTCTATAATGAAAAATACCCACTAGTATATGAAAGTGATATCATAGGAGAATCTCTATCATGAAGATCATGGTGCTACTTTGAAGCACAAGTGTGGAAAAAGTATAGTAGCATTGTCCCTTCTCTCTTTTTCTCTCATTCATTTTTTTATTTGGGCCTTATTTATTTCCCCCTCCTTTTTTGGCCTCTTTTCCCTTATTTTATTTTTCGTCCGGAGTCTCATCCCGACTTGTGGGGGAATCATAGTCTCCATCACCCTTTCCTCACTGGGACAATGCTCTAATAATGATAATCATCACACTTTATTTACTTACAACTCAAGAATTACAACTCAATACTTAGAACAAAATATGACTCTATGTGAATGCCCCCGGCGGTGTACCGGGATGTGCAATGATGCATGAGTGACATCTATGAAGAATTATGAACGGTGGCTTTGCCACAAATACGATGTCAACTACATGATCATGCAAGCAATATGACAATGATGAAGCATGTCATAATAATGGAACGGTGGAAAGTTGCATGGCAATATATCTCGGGATGGCTATGGAAATGCCATAATAGGTAGGCATGGTGGCTGTTTTGAGGAAGGTATATGGTGTGTTTAAGGTACCGGCGAAAGTTGCGTGATACTAGAGAGGCTAGCAATGGTGGAAGGGTGAGAGTGCATATAATCCATGGACTCAATATTAGTCATAAAGAACTCACATACTTATTGCAAAAATCTTTTAGTTATCGAAACAAAGTATTACACGCATGCTCCTAGGGGGATAGATTGGTAGGAAAAGACCATCGCTCGTCCCCGACCGCCACTCATAAGGAAGACAATCAATAAATAAATCATGCTCTGACTTCATCACATAACGGTTCACCATACGTGCATGCTACGGGAATCACAAACTTTGACACAAGTATTTCTCAAATTCACAACTACTCAACTAGCATGACTCTAGTATCACCATCTCCATATCTCAAAACAATTATCAAGTATCAAACTTCTCATAGTATTCAATGCACTTCTATAAAAGTTTTTATATTATTCTAAAAAGCAAATTTCCATGTTGTTCTAAAGGACTCTCAAAATAATATAAGTGGATCATGAGAGATCAATAGTTTCTATAAAAGAAATCCACCACCGTGCTCTAAAATATATAAGTGAAGAACTAGAGCAAAAACTATATAGCTCAAAAGATATAAGTGAAGCACATAGAGTATTCTAATAAATTTCAAATCATGTGAGTCTCTCTAAAAAGGTGTGTACAGAAAGGATGATTGTGGTGAACTAAAAATCAAAGACTCAATTCATAAAAGATGCTCCAAGCAAAACACATATCATGTGGTGAATAAAAATATAGCTCCAAGTAAAGTTACCGATGGACGAAGACGAAAGAGGGGATGCCTTCCGGGGCATCCCCAAGCTTAGGCTTTTTGGTGTCCTTGAATTTTACCTTGGGGTGCCATGGGCATCCCCAAGCTCAGGCTCTTGCCACTCCTTGTTCCATAATCCATCAAATCTTTACCCAAAACTTGAAAACTTCACAACACAAAACTCAAAATAGAAAATCTCGTGGGCTCCGTTAGCGAAAGAAACCAAAACACCACTTCAAGGTACTGTAATGAACTCATTCTTGATTTATATTGGTGTTAAACCTACTGTATTCCAACTTCTCTATGGTTTATAAGCTCTTTTACTAGCCATAGATTCATCAAAATAAGCAAACAACACACGAAAAACAGAATCTGTCAAAAACAGAACAATCTGTAATAATCTGTAGCTAACGCAAACTTCTGGAACCAAAAAAATTCCAAAATAAATTTCTGGACGTGAGGAATTTATCTATTAATCATCTGAAAAAATAATTAACTAAATATCGCTCTCCAAATAAAAATGGCAGCAATTCTCGTGAGCGCTAAAGTTTCTGTTTTTACAGCAAGATCAAAAAGACTTTCCCCAAGTCTTCCCAACGGTTCTACTTGGTACAAACACTAATTAAACACAAAAAAACACAACCAAAACAGAGGATAGATAAATTATTTATTACTAAACAGGAGCAAAAAGCAAGGAATAAAAATAAAATTGGGTTGCCTCCCAACAAGCGCTATCGTTTAACGCCCCTAGCTAGGCATAAAAGCAAGGATAGATCTAGGTATTGCCATAATAATAGGATAGATCACGAAAAATCATTTCATATTCTCTACGTTCAGCAGCAATTTTTCTTTGAGGCAAGCAAAAGTAATCAAAAGGGCTAAATTTAATGGGACAGAAGTCCCCAAGATCAATTTTGGGAGGTATAGGTTCCTCCTTTGGCCCTTCATATTGCACAACCAATTCATCATTATAAACATTCTTTTGACAAAACTTCGTGAGCCTATACTCGAGAGAATATCCTAGCTCATTATTTCGAATAGCAAAATCATTATTAAGTTTGAAAATTCTATCAACTAGAACATTGGTAGGGACCTTTTTTCTAAGGTTCTCATTAAAAGCAACAAAGTCTAAAGATTGAAAGCGCATTATTTCCTATTGATCAAAGAGGATTGCCTCTATGGGAGGACGGCCAGCGTCCACCCTATAGTGCGCAAAGATTTCTTTGGCTTCTTTTATTATAAATCTGAACTCATGAGCCAAAAAGATAGTAGCGGCACGCTTAACAGAAGAATGCTCAATATTAGAAAATTCTAGGAAAATCCTTTGTATGCAAGGATGCATGTGCATAAATTGCCTTTCAAGTTCAACTACAAGCATGGCAATAGCGTCCGCAGGACTACTAGTTCTATGAAGAACAGAACTACCCATGGAAGGCAAAGCACCGGCACAAGTAAAGAAATCTTGGATAACTCCTTTTCCAATAATATTACCACTACCGATTCGGAATTTTTTTGTATGTAAGATAGGGGGTTCTTCAGCAGGAGCATCCAAATTTTCCATGTTATTATTATTGTCCATATTGACAATAATTTCCCCAATTTCAAACATAACGACAGAAAGTGCGAGGAGAAAAAGAAAGAGGGAGGCGAACGGAAAAGAGAGGGCGAATAAAACGGCATGGGTGAAGTGGGGGAGAGGAAAATAAGAGGCAAATGGCAAATAATGTAATGTGAGGGATTAAGAGTTTGTGATGGGTACTTGGTATGTCTTGACTTGTGCGTAGACTCCCCGGCAACGGCGCCAGAAATGGCTCGTTGTCGGGAGTCAAATCTTGACTTGACTTGGCGCGAATCTCCCCGGCAACGGCGCCAGAAATCCTTCTTGCTACCTCTTGAGCACTGCGTTGGTTTTCCCTTGAAGAGGAAAGGGTGATGCAGTAAAGTAGCATAAGTATTTCCCTTAGTTTTTGAGAACCAAGGTATCAATCCAGTAGGAGATCACGCTCAAGTCCCACGCACCTACACAAACAAATAAGAACCTCGCAACCAATGCGATAAATGGGTTGTCAATCCCTTCACGGTCACTTACGAGAGTGAGATCTGATAGATATGATAAGATAATATTTTTGGTATTTTTATGATAAAGAGAAATAAAGATGCAAAGTAAAATAAATGGCAATAGAAATATCTAAGTGTTGGAAGACTAATATGATGGAAGACAGACCCGGGGGCCATAGGTTTCACTAGTGGCTTCTCTCAAGAGCATAAGTATTACGGTGGGTAAACGAATTACTGTCGAGCAATTGATAGAATTGAGCATAGTTATGAGAATATCTAGGTATGATCATGTATATAGGCATCACGTCCGCGACAAGTATAGCGAAACGATTCTGTATCTACTACTATTACTCCACACATCGACCGCTATCCAGCATGCATCTAGAGTATTAAGTTCATAAGAACAGAGTAATGCTTTAAGTAAGATGACATGATGTAGAGGGATAAACTCATGCAATATGATATAAACCCCATCTTTTTATCCTCGATGGAAACAATACAATATGTGCCTTGCTGCCCCTGCTGTCACTGGGAAAGGACACCGCAAGATTAAACCCAAAGTTAAGCACTTCTCCCATTGCAAGAAAGATCAATCTAGTAGGACAAACCAAACTGATAATTCGAAGAGACTTGCAAAGATAACCAATCATACATAAAAGAATTCAGAGGAGATTCAAATATTGTTCATAGATAAACTTGATCATAAACCCACAATTCATCGGATCTCGACAAACACACCGCAAAAGAAGATTACATCGAATAGATCTCCAAGAAGATCGAGGAGAACTTTGTATTGAGATTCAAAGAGAGAGAAGAAGCCATCTAGATAATAACTATGGACCCGAAGGTCTGAAGTAAACTACTCACACATCACCGGAGAGGATATGGAGTTGATGTAGAGGCCCTCCATGATCAATGCCCCCTCCGATGGAGCTCCGGAAAACGCCCCAAGATGGGATCTCTCGGATACAGAAGGTTGCGGTGGTGGAATTATGTTTTCGTGGTGCTCTTGGATGTTTGGGGGGTACGTGGATATATATAGGAGGAAGAAGTAGGTCGGTGGAGCAACAAGTGGCCCACGAGGGTGGAGGGCGCGCCCCCTGCCTCGTGGCCTCCTCGATTTTTTCTTGACTCCCACTCCAAGTCTCCTGGATCACGTTTGTTGAGAAAATCACGTTCCCGAAGGTTTCATTCCGTTTGGACTTCGTTTGATATTCCTTTTCTGCGAAACATTGAAATAGGCAAAAAAACAGCAATTTGGGCTGGGCCTCTGGTTAATAGGTTAGTCCCAAAAATGATATAAAAGTGTAAAATAAAGCCCATTAACATCCAAAACAGATAATATAATAGCATGGAGCAATCAAAAATTATAGATACGTTGGAGACGTATCAACCCACTACCTATTGATGATAGCTTTCCTGATGAACAATTAAATGTCATAAATGCTTCTCGTACTGCTCCATGGTATGCTGATTATGCTAATTATATCGTTGCTAAATTTATACCACTTAGTTTCACATACCAGCAAAAGAAAAAGGTTCTTCTATGATTTGAGACATTACTTTTGGGATGACCCACATCTTTATAAAGGAGTAGATGCTATTATTAGACGTTGTGTACCTGAGCATGAATAGGAACAGATCCTACACAAGTGTCACTCCGAGGCTTATGGAGGACGCCATGCTGGAGATAGAACTGCACATAAGGTATTGCAATCCGGTTTTATTGGCCAACTCTCTTCAAGGATGCCCGTAAGTTTGTCTTATCTTGTGATGAATGTCAAAGAATTGGTAATATTAGTAGACGTCAAGAAATGCCTATGAATTATTCACTTGTTATTGAACCATTTGATGTTTGGGGCTTTGATTATATGGGACCTTTTCCTTCCTCTAACGGGTATACACATATTTTAGTCGCTGTTGATTACGTTACTAAGTGGGTAGAAGCTATTCCAACTAGTAGTGTTGATCATAACACCTCTATTAAGATGCTTAAAGAAGTTATTTTCCCGAGGTTTGGAGTCCCTAGATATTTAATGACTGATGGTGGTTCACATTTTATTCATGGTGCCTTTCGTAAAATGCTTGCTAAGTATGATGTTAATCATAGAATTGCATCTCCTTATCACCCACAGTCTAGTGGTCAAGTAGAATTTAGTAATAGAGAGCTCAAATGAACTTTGCAAAAGACTGTTAATAGATCTAGAAAGAATTGGTCCAAGAAACTTGATGATGCATTATGGGCCTATAGAACTGCATATAAAAATCCTATGAGTATGTCTCTGTATAAAATGGTTTATGGTAAAGCATGTCACTTACCTCTTGAATTAGAACACAAGGCATGTTGGGCTATTAAAGAGCTCAACTATGACTTCAAACTTGCTGGTGAGAAGAGGCTTTTTGACATTAGCTCACTTGATGAATGGAGAACCCAGGCTTATGAAAATGCCAAGATGTTTAAAGAAAAAGTTAAAAGATGTCATGATAAAAGGATACAAAAGCAAGAGTTTAATGTAGGTGATTATGTATTGTTATACAACTCTCGTTTAAGATTTTTTGCAGGAACATTTCTCTCTAAATGGGAAGGTCCTTAAGTTATCGAGGAGGTCTATCGTTTCGGTGCCATAAAAATCAACAACTTTGAAGGCACAAATCGGAAGGTGGTGAACGGTCAAAGAATCAAACATTATATCTCAGGTAATCCCATAAATGTTGAAACTAATATTAATGAAACCGTAACCCCGGAGGAATACATAAGGGACACTTTCGGGAATGTTTCAGACTCCGAAAAGGAATAGGTACATGGTACGGTAAGTAAACCGACTCCAAAACAGTTCTAATGGCAATATTTCTTCGTTTTGGGATATTTAAGAAAATAGGAAAATAAGAAGCAGACTGGAAAGGACACGAGGCTTCCACGAGGGTGGAGGCGCGCCCTACCCCCATGGGCGTGCCCCCCTACCTCGTGGGCACTCTGTGTGCTCTCCGAACTCCATTTTCTTGCATGATACTTCTTTTGGTCGGTAAAAAATCATTATATAATCTCCCGAAGGTTTTGACCACTGTATCACGCAGATATCCTCT
This sequence comes from Triticum dicoccoides, assembly GCF_002162155.2. Classification (NCBI taxonomy): domain Eukaryota; kingdom Viridiplantae; phylum Streptophyta; class Magnoliopsida; order Poales; family Poaceae; genus Triticum; species Triticum dicoccoides. The sequence continues at coordinate 64,233,550 of NC_041380.1, read as the reverse complement.
GTATTTGTTTCTTGTTGTTCCTGTTGCAGATTAGAGCAATATGTCGTCCCAGGATTCAGAAGGAGAAAGCTATATGGTTGATTACCTTGTAGATCCTAAGGTCTATGGGGACGTGGAGTATTGTGGTTGGACTATGGAAGAAGAAGAGGACTATGAACCCAAGAGAAAGGAGGAGACGAGCTCAGATGAAGATGAAGTCCCATTACCTCAACCTGGGGACATGCATGTGGAGTTCAAAAAGTCAAGCCTCCCAGATAGAGCAAAGAAACCTAAGATCGAGTTTATCCCTTTTCGCCTCTTGCAGGAAAACAAACATGAATTATGCAAGAAGATATTAAGCCTTGAGCAGGAGATCGATGACCTAAGGGATCAAAATTCTGTCCTCAAGCGCAAATTAAGGAAGAAGCCTGCACCATCAACAAAACCATCACCTTCTTCACCAATAAAGAAGAACTGAGCATCGGGTATGGGCACTCCCCTTGGCAACTGCCAAGCTTGGGGGAGTGCCCCGGTATCGTATCACCATCACTTTTATCTTTACCGTTTTTCTTAGTTTGATCCTTTTGATAATATCTTGATCTAGTAGAATAAAGTTTTAGTATGATCTAGTTGTGAGTTTTGCTTTATGATCTTCCTATGTAATTGAGCCCGTGAGCTATATATATAATAAAGATTAGTGTTGAGTCAAGGGCTTGATTATATTGCTATGATCTTGAGGGAATAAAATAAAAGAGAAGAAATAAAAAGAAATAAAGAGATCATGTGGATCTTATGGAGAGTAATGAGCTCACATATAAAGAGTATGATGAATAAAAGTTGTTGAGAGTTGACAAACATAGTTTTGGTCATTGCTGCGATTAATAGGAAATAATAAAGAAAGAGAGGTTCACATATAAATATACTATCTTGGACATCTTTTATGATTGTGAGCACTCATTAAAGTATGACATGCTAAGAGTTGACGTTGGACAAGGAAGACAACGTAATGGGTTATGTTTTCTTACATCTGAGATAAATTATATTGTCATGGATCGTACAACATGTTGAGCTTGCCTTTCCCTCTCATGCTAGCCAATTTCTTTGCACCAAGTAGAGATACTACTTGTGCTTCAAAATATCCCTAAACTCGTTTTTGCCTTGAGATTCCACCATACCTACCTATGGATTGAGTAAGATCCTTCAAGTAAGTTGTCATCGGTGCATGCCATAAAAATTGCCTTCTAAATATGTATGACTTATTAATGTGGAGAAAATAAGCTTTATACGATCTTGTGATATGGAATAAATAAAAGCGACAGACTGCATAATAAAGGTCCATATCACAAGTTGCAATATAAAGTGACGTTCTTTTGCATTAAGATTTTGTGCATCCAACCATAAAAGCGCATGACAACCTCTGCTTCCCTCTGCGAAGGGCCTATCTTTTACTTTAGCTTCTACCTTACATAAGAGTCATGGTGATCTTCACCTTTCCTTTTTACATTTTATCCTTTAGCAAGCACAATATGTTGGAAAGATCCTGATATATATAGCTAATTGGATGTGAGTCTTCATGAACTATTATTGTTGGCATTACCCTTGAGGTAAAATCTTGGGAGGCAAAACTATAAGCCCTGATACGTCTCCAATGTATCTATAATTTTTGATTGCTCCATGCTATATTATCTACTATTTTGGACTATATTGGGCTTTATTTTCCACTTCTATATTATTTTTGGGACTAACCTATTAACCGGAGGCCCAGCCCAGAATTGCTGTTTTTTTTGCCTATTTCAGTTTTTCGGATAAACGGAATATTAAACGGAGTCCAAACGGAATAAAATCTTCGGGAACCTGATTTTCTCACCGAACGTGATCCAGGAGACTTGGACCCTGCTCCAAGGAACAAAAGAGGCGGTCATGAGGGTGGGGGGCGCCCCCCCCCTAGGGCGCGCCCCCTGCCTCATGGGCCCCTCATTGCTCCTCCGGCGTACTTCTTCCTCCTATATATACACACGTACCCCCAAATGATCAGAACAGGAGCCAAAAACCTAATTCCACCATCGCAACTTTCTGTATCCACGAGATCCCATCTTGGGGCCTGTTCCAGAGCTCCACCGGAAGAGGGCCGTCATCACGGAGGGCTTCTACATCATCATAGCCTCTCCGATGAAGTGTGAGTAGTTTACCTCAGACCTTCGGGTCCGTAGTTAGTAGCTAGATGGCTCCTTCTCTCTCTTTGAATCTCAATACAAAGTTCCCCCCCTCTCTTGTGGAGATCTATTTGATGTAATCTTCTTTTTGCGGTGTGTTTGTTGAGACCGATGAATTGTGGGTTTATGATCAAGTCTATCTATGAATAATATTTGAATCTTCTCTGAATTCTTTTATGTATGATTGGTTATCTTTGCAAGTCTCTTCGAATTATCCATTTGGTTTGGCCAACTAGATTGGTAGTTCTTGCCATGGGAGAAGTGCTTAGCTTTGGGTTCGATCTTGCAATGTCCTTACCTAGTGACAGAAGGGGCAGCAAGGCACATATTGTATCATTGCCATCGAGGATAACAAGATGGGGTTTATTTCATATTGCATGAATTTATCTCTCTACATCATGTCATCTTGTTTAAGGCGTTACTCTGTTTTTAACTTAATACTCTAGATGCATGCTGGATAGCGGTCGATGAGTGGAGTAATAGTAGTAGATGCAGAATCGTTTCGATCTACTTGTCACGGATGTGATGCCTATATATATGATCATGCCTAGATATTCTCATAACTATGCTCAATTCTGTCAATTTCTCAACAGTAATTTGTTCACCCACCGTAGAATACTTATGCTCTTGAGAGAAGCCACTAGTGAAACCTATGGCCCCCGGGTCTATTCTCATCATATCAATCTTCATTACTTTAATCTTGATTTGCTTTTTTACTTTGCCTTTACTTTTTACTTTGCATCTTTATACCAAAAATACCAAAAATATTATATCTATCAGATCTCACTCTCGTAAGTGACCGTGAAGGACTTGACAACCCCTAATCGCGTTGGTTGCGAGTAGCTATCGCTTTGTGCATGTACGAGGGACTTGAGCTTGGGCTCCTACTGGATTGATACCTTGGTTCTCAAAAACTGAGGGAAATACTTACGCTACTCTGCTGCATCATCCGTTCCTCTTCGGGGAAAACCAACGCAAGCTCAAGACGTAGCAAGAAGGATTTCTGGCGCCGTTGCCGGGGAGTCTACGCAAAAAGTCAACATACCAATTACCCATCACAATCCCTATCTCTCGCATTACATTATTTGCCATTTGCCTCTCGTTTTCCTCTCCCCCCAATTCACCCTTGCTGTTTTATTTGCCCTCTCTCTCCCTATCCTCCCTCTCTATTTGCCTCTTTTTGCCCGTTTGCTTTTTGTTTGCTCGTGTGTTAGATTGCTTGTTTGTCGCGATGGCTCAAGATAATACCAAATTGTGTGACTTCACCAATACCAATAATAATGATTTCCTTAGCACTCTGATTGCTCCTCTTACCGATGCTGAATCTTGTGAAATTAATACTGCTTTGTTGAATCTTGTTATGAAAGATCAATTCGCCGGCCTTCCTAGTGAAGATGCCGCTACTCATCTGAATAGCTTCGTTGATTTATGTGATATGCAAAAGAAAAAAGATGTCAATAATGATGTCGTTAAATTGAAGCTATTTCCTTTTTCGCTTAGAGATCATGCTAAAGCTTGGTTTTCGTCTTTGCCTAAAAATAGTATTGATTCATGGAACAAGTGCAAAGATGCTTTTATCTCTAAGTATTTTCCTCCCGCTAAGATCATCTCTCTTAGAAACGATATTATGAACTTTAAACAACTTGATCATGAACATGTTGCACAAGCTTGGGAGAGAATGAAATTAATGATACGTAATTGCCCTACTCATGGTTTGAATTTGTGGATGATTATACAAAAAATTTATGCCGGATTGAATTTTGCTTCTAGAAACCTTTTAGATTCGGCCGCGGGAGGCACTTTTATGAAAATCACTTTAGGAGATGCTACTAAACTCCTAGATAATATTATGGTTAATTATTCTCAATGGCATACTGAAAGAACTTCTAATAAAAAAGTGCATGCGATAGAAGAAATTAATGTGTTGAGTGGAAAGATGGATGAACTTATGAAATTATTTGCTACTAAGAGTGTTTCTTTTGATCCTAATGATATGCCTTTGTCTACTTTGATTGAGAATAACAATGAATCTATGGATGTTGGTAGGAATAATTTTGGTAACAACGCTTATAGAGGGAATTTTAATCCTAGGCCATATCCTAGTAATCCTTCTAATAATTATGGGAATTCCTAAAACAACTCTTATGGGAATTATAATAAGATGCCCTCTGATTTTGAATCTAATATTAATGAATTTATTTCTTCGCAAAAGAATTTTAATGCTATGATTGAAGAAAATTGCTTAAGATTGATGATTTGGCTAGGAACGTTGATAGAATTGCTCTTGATGTTGATGCTTTGAAACTTAGATCTATTCCACCTAAGCATGATATTAATGAGTCTCTAAAATCCATGAGAATTTCAATTGATGAGTGTAAAGAAAGAACCGCTAGGATGAGTGTAAAGAAAGAACCGCTAGATCTAAAAGTTATTGATGTGTCTCCTATTAAATCTTTATTTTGCAATATGAATCTTGATGAAACTGAATATGATCTTCTTTTACCTCTAAAAATTCGGAGTGTTTAGATCTTAAGGATGAAATTGATGAAAGTGCGATTGAAAGAAATAAAAATCTAGATGTTGCTAAACCCACTATATTGGATTTCAAGGAATTTAATTATGAAAGTTTCTCTTTAATTGATTGTATTTCCTTGTTGCAATCCATGCTAAATTCTCCACATGCTTATAGTCAAAATAAAGCCTTCACCGAACATATTGTTGATGCCTTGATGCAATCTTATGAAGAAAAACTTGAGTTGAAAGTTTCTATCCCTAGAAAACTATATGATGAGTGGGAACCAACTATTAAAATTAAAATTAAAGATCATGAGTTTTATGCTTTGTGTGATTTGGGTGCTAGTGTCTCTACTGTTCCCAAGACTTTGTGTGATCTACTAGATTTCCGTAACTTTGATGATTGCTCTCTAAACTAGCATCTTGAGGATTCCACTATTAAGAAACCTATGGGAAGGATTATTGATGTTCTTATTGTTGCATATAGGAATTATGTGCCCGTAGATTTCATTGTTCTTGATATAGATTGCAATCCTTCTTGCCCTATTATTCTTGGTAGACCTTTCCTTAGAACGGTTGGTGTGATTATTGATATGAAGGAAGGGAATATTAGATTTCAATTTCCATTAAAAAAGGGCATGGAACACTTTCCAAGAAAGAAAATAAAATTACCATATGAAACTATCATGAGAGCCACTTATGTATTTCCTACCAAAGATGGCAATACCTAGATCTATCTTCGCTTTTATGCCTAGCTAGGGGCGTTAAACGATAGTGCTTGTTGGGAGGCAACCCAATTTTATTTTTATCCCTGCCTTTTGCTCCTGTTTAGTAATAAATAAATTATTTAGCCTCTGTTTTGGTTTTGTTTTTTTGTGTTTAATTAGTGTTTGTGCCAAGTAGAACCGTTGGAAAGACTTGGGGAAAGTCTTGTTGAACTTGCTGTAAAAAACAGAAACTTTAGCGCTCACAAGAACTGTTGTCATTTTTATTTGAAGAGTGATATTTAGTTAATTCTTTTTGCAGATTATTAATAGATAAATTCCTCATGTCCAGAAGTTTATTTTAGAATTTTTGGGGTTCCAGATCTTGTGCTAGCTACAGATTACAACAGACTGTTCTGTTTTTGACAGATTCTGTTTTTCGCCTGTTGATTGCTTATTTTGATGAATCTATGGCTAGTAAAATAGTTTATAATCCATAGAGAAGTTGGAATACAGTAGGTTTAACACCAATATAAATAAAGAATGATTTCATTATAGTACCTTGAAGTGGTCTTTTGTTTTCTTTCGCTAACGGAGCTCACGAGTTTTCTATTTTGAGTTTTGTGTTGTGAAGTTTTCAAGTTTTGGGTGAATTCCTTTGATGGATCATGGAAAAAGGAGTGGAAAGAGCCTAAGAGTGGGGATGCCCATGGCACCCCCAAGATAATCCAAGGACACCAAGAAGTCAAAGCTTTGGGATGCCCCGGGAGGCATCCCCTCTTTCGTCCACTTCCATCGGTAATTTACTTGGAACTATATTTTTATTCACCAACCTTATATGTGTTTTGCTTGGAGCGTCTTGTATTATTTGTGTCTTTGTGTCTTAGTATGCCAAAATCATCCTTGCTGTACACACCTTTTGAGAGAGCCATATATGAACTAAAATTTGATAGAATACTCTATGTGCTTCACTTATATCTTTTGAGCGTAGTAGTTTTGCTCTATGTGCTTCACTTATATCTTTTGAGCGTTATAATTTTGCTCTATATGCTTCACTTAGATCTTTTGGAGCACAGTGGTGGATTCGTTTTAAAGAAACTATTGGTCTCTCATGCTTCACTTAAATTATTTTTGAGAGTCTCTTAATAGCATGGTAATTTGCTTAATAACAATATGCTTGGTATTCAAGATTTGTGAAACCTTCTTTTGACTGTGTTGAATACTAAGAAAAGATTGAAGCATGATAATTGTTTTGAGATATGGAGGTGATAATATTAAAGTCATGCTAGTTGAGTAGTTGTGAATTTAAAGAATACTTGTTTTAAGGTTTGTGATTCCCGTAGCATGCACGTATGGTGAACCGTTATGTGATAAAGTCGGAGCATGATTTATTTATTGATTGTCTTCCTTATGAGTGGCGGTTGGGGACGAGTGATGGTTTTTTCCTACCAATCTATCCCCCTAGGAGCATGCGCGTAATACTTTGCTTTGATAACTTCTAGATTTTTTCAATAAGTATATGAGTTCTTTATGACTAATGTTGAGTCCATGGATTATACGCACTCTCACCCTTCCACCTTTGCTAGCCTCTCTAATACCGCGCACCTTTCGCCGGTATCATACACCTACCATATACCTTCCTCAAAACAGCCACCATACCTACCTATTATGGCATTTCCATAACCATTCCGAGATATATTGCCATGCAGCTTTCCACCGTTCCGTTCATGACACACTCCATCATTGTCATATTGCATATCCCGGTACACCGCCGGATGCATTCACATAGAGTCATATTTTGTTCTAAGTATCGAGTTGTAATTGTTGAGTTATAAGAAAAATAAAAGTGTGATGATCATCATTATTAGAGCATTGTCCCAGTGAGGAAAGAATGATGGAGACTATGATTCCCCCATAAGTCGGGATGAGACTCTGGACGAAAAATAAAAAAAGAGGCCAAAGAAGCCCAAATAAAAAGAGGCCATAAAAAAAGGGGTAAAGGCCCAAATAAAAAAATAAAAATAAAAAAATGATGAGAGAAAAAGAGAGAAGGGGCAATGTTACTATCCTTTTACCACACTTGTGCTTCAAAGTAGCACCATGATCTTCATAATAGAGAGTCTCTCATGTTATCACTTTCATATACTAGTGGGAATTTTTCATTATAGAACTTGGCTTGTATATTCCAATGATGGGCTTCCTCAAAAAAATTGCGCTAGGTCTTCATGTGCAAGCAAGTTGGATGTGAAGGAAATATGCCCTAGAGGCAATAATACAGTTATTATTTATTTCCTTATATCATGATAAATGTTTATTATTCATGCTAGAATTGTATTAACCAGAAACATAATACATGTGTGAATACATAGACAAACAGAGTGTCACTAGTATGCCTCTACTTCACTAGCTCGTTAATCGAAGATGGTTATGTTTCCTAACCATGAACAAAAGAGTTGTTATTTGATTAACGGGATCACATCATTAAAAGAATGATGTGATTGACATGACCCATTCCATTAGCTTAGCACCCGATCGTTTAGTATGTTGCTATTGCTTTCTTCATGACTTATACATGTTCCTATGACTATGAGATTATGCAACTCCCGTTTGCCAGAGGAACACTTTGTGTGCTACCAAACGTCACAATGTAACTGGGTGATTATAAAGGAGCTCTACAGGTGTCTCCAAAGGTACATGTTGGGTTGGCGTATTTCGAGATTAGGATTTGTCACTCCGATTGTCGGAGAGGTATCTCTGGGCCCTCTCGGTAATGCACATCACATAAGCCTTGCAAGCATTGCAACTAATGAGTTGGTTGCGAGATGATGTATTACTAAACGAGTAAAGAGACTTGCCGGTAACGAGATTGAACTAGGTATTGAGATACCGACGATCGAATCTCGGGCAAGTAACATACCGATGACAAAGGGAACAACGTATGTTGTTATGCGGTCTGACCGATAAAGATCTTCGTAGAATATGTAGGAGCCAATATGAGCATCCATGTTCCGCTATTGGTTATTGACCGGAGATGTGTCTCGGTCATGTCTACATTGTTCTCGAACCCGTAGGGTCCGCACGCTTAAGGTTTCGATGACAGTTATATTATGAGTTTATGAGTTTTGATGTACCGAAGGAGTTTGGAGTCCCGGATGAGATAGGGGACATGACGAGGAGTCTCGAAATGGTCGAGACGTAAAGATCGATATATTGGACGACTATATTCGGACATCGGAAAGGTTCCGAGTGGTTCGGGTATTTTTCGGAGTACCGGGGAGTTACGGAAATACGGGAGAAGAAGTATATGGGCCTTATTGGGCTTTAGGGGAGAGGGAGAGGCAGGCCATGCGCCCCCCCAAGGCCTAGTCCGAATTGGACTAGGGGAAGGGGCTGCGCCCCCTCCTTCCTTCTCTTCCCTCTTCCCCTTCCTTGTCTCCTACTCCTACTACATGGAAGGACTCCTAGTTGGACTAGGAAAGGGGGAATCCTACTCCCTGTGGGAGTAGGACTCCCCTAGGGCGCGCCATAGAGAGGGCCGGCCCTCCCCTCCTCCACCCCTTTATATACGGGGGCAGGGGGCACCCCATAGACACACAAGTTGATCCACGTGATCATATTCTTAGCCGTGTGCGGTGCCCCCTTCCACCATATACCTTGATAATATTATAGTGGTGCTTAGGCGAAGCCCTGCGACAGTTGAACATCAAGATCGTCACCACGCCGTCGTGCTGACGGAACTCTTCCCCGACACTATGCTGGATCGGAGTCCGGGGATCGTCATCGAGCTGAACGTGTGCTAGAACTCGGAGGTGCCGTAGTTTCGGTGCTTGATCGGTCAGGCCGTGAAGACGTACGACTACATCAACCGCGTTGTCATAACACTTCCGCTGTCGGTCTACAAGGGTACGTAGATCACACTCTCCTCTCGTTGCTATGCATCACCATGATCTTGCGTGTTCGTAGGAAAATTTTGAAATTACTACGTTCCCCAACAGGATGCACACCCACTTAGTTTCTTTTTGAGCTTTCATATACTTATAGTTCTAGTGCATCCGTTGCATGGCAATCCCTACTCACTCACATTGTTATCTATTGATGGGCATCTCCATAGCCCGTTGCTACGCCTAGTTGATGTGAGACCATCTTCTCCTTTTTTTTCTCCACAACCACCATTCTATTCCACCTATAGTGCTATATCCATGGCTCACGCTCATGTATTGCGTGAAGATTGAAAAAGTTTTGAAAAAGTTAGAGTATGAAACAATTGCTTGGCTTGTCATCGGGGTTGTGCATGATTTAAATACTTTGTGTGGTGAAGATGGAGCATAGCCAGACTATATGATTTTGTAAGGATAACTTTCTTTGGCCATGTTATTTTGAGAAGACATAATTGCTTTATTAGTATGCTTGAAGTATTATTATTTTTTATGTCAATCTAAACTTTTGTCTTGAATCTTTCTTATCTGAATATTCATACCACAATTAAAAAGATTTACATTGAAATTATGCCAAGTAGCACTCCGCATCAGAAATTCTCTTTTTATCATTTACCTACTCGAGGACGAGCAGGAATTAAGCTTGGGGATGCCTGATACGTCTCCAACGTATCTATAATTTTTGATTGCTCCATGCTATATCATCTACTGTTTTGGACTATATTGGGCTTTATTTCCACTTTTATATTATTTTTGGGACTAACCTATTAACCGGAGGCCCAGCCCAGAATTGCTGTTTTTTTGCCTATTTCAGTGTTTCGGATAAACGGAATATCAAACGGAGTCCAAACGGAATAAAATCTTCGAGAACGTGATTTTCTCACTGAACGTGATCCAGGAGACTTGGACCCTGCTCCAAGAAACAAAAGAGGCGGTCACGAGGGTGGGGGGCGCCCCCCCCCTAGGGCACGTCCCCTGCCTTGTGGGCCCCTCGTTGCTCCTCCGACGTACTTCTTCCTCCTATATATACACACATACCCCCAAACGATCAGAACAGGAGCCAAAAACCTAATTCCACCGCCGCAACTTTCTGTATCTACGAGATCCCATCTTGGGACCTGTTCCAGAGCTCCGCCGGAAGAGGGCCGTCATCACGGAGGGCTTCTACATCATCATAGCCTCTCCGATGAAGTGTGAGTAGTTTACCTCAGACCTTCGGGTCCATAGTTAGTAGCTAGATGGCTTCTTCTCTCTCTTTGAATCTCAATACAAAGTTCTCCCCCTCTCTTGTGGAGATCTATTCAATGTAATCTTCTTTTTGCAGTGTGTTTGTTGAGACCGATGAATTGTGGGTTTATGATCAAGTCTATCTATGAATAATATTTGAATCTTCTCTGAATTCTTTTATGTATGATTGGTTATCTTTGCAAGTCTCTTCGAATTATCCATTTGGTTTGGCCAACTAGATTGGTAGTTCTTGCCATGGGAGAAGTGCTTAGCTTTGGGTTCGATCTTGCGGTGTTCTTACCCAGTGACCGAAGGGGCAGCAAGGCACGTATTGTATCGTTGCCATCGAGGATAACAAGATGGGGTTTATTTCATATTGCATGAATTTATCTCTCTACATCATGTCATCTTGCTTAAGGCGTTACTCTGTTTTTAACTTAATACTCTAGATGCATGTTGGATAGCGGTCGATGAGTGGAGTAATAGTAGTAGATGCAGAATCGTTTCGATCTACTTGTCACAGACGTGATGCCTATATACATGATCATGCCTAGATATTCTCATAACTATGCTCAATTCTATCAATTGCTCAACAGTAATTTGTTCACCCACCGTAGAATACTTATGCTCTTGAGAGAAGCCACTAGTGAAACCTATGGCCCCCGGGTCTATTCTCATCATATCAATCTTCATTACTTTAATCTTGCTTTGCTTTTTACTTTGCCTTTACTTTTTACTTTGCATATTTATACCAAAAATACCAAAAATATTATATCTATGAGATCTCACTCTCGTAAGTGACCGTGAAGGGCTTGACAACCCCTAATCGCGTTGGTTGTGAGTAGCTATCGCTTTGTGCAGGTACGAGGGACTTGAGTGTGGGCTCCTACTGGATTGATACCTTGGTTCTCAAAAACTAAGGGAAATACTTATGCTACTCTGCTGCATCATCCCTTCCTCTTCGGGGAAAACCAACGCAAGCTCAAGACGTAGCAAGCCCCTATCTTTCTCTGTGTCCGATTAAAATTTCATACCCATAAATATGGCGTGAGTGTTAGCAATTGTGAAAGACTAAAAGATGGCTGAGTATGTGGACTTGCTGAAAAGCTCTTATATTGACTCTTTCCTATGTTATTATAAATTGCAATTGCCTCAATGATTGAGATTAGAGTTTGTTGGTTCTCAATGAAGTTTATGGTTCATACTTGAAATTGTGATTGAATTGTTACTTTAGCATAAGAGATCATATGACAATACATATATATATATATGTTGTTGTTCTAAGAATGATCATGATGCCCTCATGTCCGTATTTCATTTTTATCGACACCTCTATCTCTAAACATGTGGACATAATTTTTGATTTTGGCTTTCGCTTGAGGACAAGCAAGGTCTAAGCTTAGGGGAGTTGATATGTCCATTTTGCATCATGCTTTTATATCGATATTTATTGCATTATGGGATGTTATTACACATTATGTCACAATACTTATGCCTATTCTCTCTTATTTTACAAGGTTTACATAAAGAGGGAGAATGCCGGCAGCTGGAATTCTGGGCTGGAAAAGGAGAAAATATTAGAGACCTATTCTGCACAGCTCCAATAGTCCTGAAACTTCACGGAAGTTATTTCCAGAATATATAAAAAAATACTGAGCGCAAGAAGTACCAGAGGGGGGCTACCCACCAGCCACGAGGGTGGGGGGCGCGCCCCCTGCCTCGTGGCCCCCGGGTGGCCCTCCGATGCCCATCTTCTGCTATATGGAGTCTTTCGTCGAGGAAAAAATCATAAGCAAGCTTTCGGGACGAGACTCCGCCGCCACGAGGCGGAACCTTGGCGGAACCAATCTAGGGCTCCGGCATAGCTGTTCTGCTAGGGACACTTCCCACCGGGAGGGGGAAATCTGTTGGAGAACGTAGCAGAAATTCAAAATTTTCCTACGTGTCACCAAGATCTATCTATGGAGAGATCAGCAACGAGGGGAAGGAGAGTGCATCTACATACCCTTGTAGATCGCTAAGTGGAAGCGTTCAAGAGAGCGGGGTTGAAGGAGTCGTACTCGTCGTGATCCAAATCACCGGAGATCCTAGTGCCGAACGGACGGCACCTCCGCGTTCAACACACGTACAGCCCGATGATGTCTCCCATGCCTTGATCCAGCAAGGAGAGAAGGAGAGGTTGGGGAAGACTCCATCCAGCAGCAGCACGACGGCGTGGTGGTGGTGGAGGAGCGTGGTACTCCAGCAGGGCTTCGCCAAGCACCGCAAGAGACGAGGAGGGAGAGGGGTAGGGCTGCGCCAAGAAGGAAGAATTCACATCTGTTGGGCAGCCCCAAACCTCAAGTATATATAGGGGGAGGGGAGGGGCTGCGCCCCCACCTAGGGTTCCCTCCCTAGGGGTGGCGGAAGCCCCTAGATCCCATCTAGGGGGCGGCCAAGGGGAGGGGGAGAGGGAGGCGCACCAGGCATGGGCCCTAAGGCCCATCTGCCCTTAGGGTTTGTCCCCCTCCTCCCCTTTAGGCGCTTTGGGCCCTTGTGGGGGGCGCACCAGCCCACCTGGGGCTGGTCCCCTCCCACAGCCCATGCAGCCCTCCGGGGCTTGTGGCCCCACTTGGTGGACCCCCGGTACGTTACCGATAAAACCCGAAACTTTTCCGGCGACCAAAATAGGACTTCCCATATATAAATCTTTACCTCCGGACCATTCCAGAACTCCTCGTGACGTCCGGGATCTCATCCGGGACTCCGAACAACATTCGGTAACCAAGTATATCTATTCCCTATAACCCTAGCGTCATCGAACCTTAAGTGTGTAGACCCTACGGGTTCGGGAACCATGCAGACATGACCGAGATAGCTCTCTGGTCAATAGCCAACAGCGGGATCTGGATACCCATGTTGGCTCCCACATGTTCCACGATGATCTCATCGGATGAACCACGATGTCAAGGACTTAATCAATCCCGTATACAATTCCGTTGTCTAGCGGTACGATACTTGCCCGAGATTCGATCATCGGTACCCGATACCTTGTTCAATCTCGTTACTGGCAAGTCTCTTTACTCGTTCCGTAACACATCATCCCGTGATCAACTCCTTGATCACATTGTGCACATTATGATGATGTCCTACCGAGTGGGCCCAGAGATACCTCTCCGTTTACACGGAGTGACAAATCCCAGTCTCGATTCGTGCCAACCCAACAGACACTTTCGGAGATACCTGTAGTGTACCTTTATAGCCACCCGGTTATGTTGTGACGTTTGGCACACCCAAAGCACTCCTACGGTATCCAGGAGTTGCACAATCTCATGGTCTAAGGAAATGATACTTGACATTAGAAAAGCTTTAGCATACGAACTATACGATCTTGTGCTAGGCTTAGGATTGGGTCTTGTCCATCACATCATTCTCCTAATGATGTGATCCCGTTATCAACGACATCCAATGTCCATGGTCAGGAAACCGTAACCATCTATTAATCAACGAGCTAGTCAACTAGAGGTTTACTAGGGACATTGTGTTGTCTATGTATCCACACATGTATCTGAGTTTCCTATCAATACAATTCTAGCATGGATAATAAACGATTGTCATGAACAAGGAAATATAATAATAACCAATTTATTATTGCCTCTAGGGCATATTTCCAACAGTCTCCCACTTGCACTAGAGTCAATAATCCAGTTCTCATTGATATGTGATTAACACTCAAGGTCACATTCCCATGTGACTAACACCCAAGAGTTCTGGGTTTGATCATGTTATGCTTGTGAGAGAGGTTTCAGTCAACGGGTCTGCAGCATTCAGATCCGTATGTACTTCGCAAATTTCTATGTCATCTTGTAGATGCAACTACTACGCTACATTTGGAGCCATTTCAAATAACTGTTCTACTTGGAGCTTTTCTAAATTGTTGCTCCATTATACGTATCCGGTATCTCTACTCAGAGCTATCCGGATAGGTGTTAAGCTTGCATCGACGTAACTCTTTACGTCGAACTCTTTATCACCTCCATAACCGAGAAACATATCCTTATTCCTCTAAGGGTAATTTAGACCGCTATCTGGTGATCTACTCCTAGATTACCTTTGTACCCTCTTGCCAGATATGTGGCAAGGCACACATCAGGTGCGGTACTCAGCATGGCACACCGTATAGAGCCTATGACAAAAGCATAGGGGACGACCTTCGTCCTTCCTCTTTCTTCTGCCGTGGTCGAGCTTTAAGTCTTAACTTCATACCTTACAACTCAGGCAAGAACTCCTTCTTTGACTGATCCATCTTGAACACCTTCAAGATCATGTCAAGGTATGTGCTCATTTGAAAGTACCATTAAGCGTTTTGATCTATCCTCATAGATCTTGATGCTCAACGTTCAAGTAGCTTAATCCAGGTTTTCCATTGAAAAACACTTTTCAAATAACTCTGCATGCTTTCCAGAAATTCTACGTCATTTCTGATCAACAATATGTCAACAACATATATTCATCAGAAATTCTATAGTGCTCCCACTCACTTCTTTGGAAATACAAGTTTCTCATAAACTTTGCATACACCCAAAATCTTTGATCATCTCATCAAAGCATACATTCCAACTCCGAGATGCTCACTCCAGTCCTTAGAAGGATTGCTGGAGCTTTGCATACTTGTTAGCATCTTTCAGGATTGACAAAACCTTCTATTGTATCACATACAACTTTTCTTACGAAAACTTGGTAAGAAAACTTGTTTTGACATCCATTTGTAAGATTTCATAATCTAAAAATACAGCTAATGCTAACATGATTCCGATGGACTTAAGCATCACTACGGGTGAGAAATTCTCATCGTAGTCAACTCCTTGAACTTGTCGGAAAAAACATCTTAACGACAAGTCGAGCTTTCTTAATGGTGATACTTACCATCATTGTCCGTCTTCCTTTTAAAATCCATATGTACCTAACAGCCTTACGACCATCAAGTAGTTCTTCCAAAGTCTACACTTTGTTTTCATATATGGATCCTCTCTCGGATTATATGGCCTCGAGCCATTTTGGAATCCAGGCCCACCATCGCTTCTCCATAGCTCATAGGTTCATTGTTGTCTAGCAACATGACTTCCAAGACAGGATTACGTACCACTCTGAAGTAGTACGCATCCTTGTCATCCCACAAGGTTTGGTAGTGACTTGATCTGAAGTTTCATGATCACTATCATAAGCTTCTACTTCAATTGGTGTAGGTGCCACAGGAACAACTCCATGTGCCCTGCCACACACTAGTTGAAGAGACGGTTCAATAACCTCATCAAGTCTCCACCATCCTCCCACTCAATTCTTTCGAGAGAAACTTTTCCTCGAGAAAGGACCCAATTCTAGAAACAATCCCTTATTGCTTTTGGATCTGAGATAGGAGGTATACCCAACTGTTTTGGGTGTCCTATGAAGATGCATTTATCCGCTTTGGGTTTGAGCTTATCAGCCTGAAACTTTTTCACATAAGCGTCGCAGCCCCAAACTTTTAAGAAATGACAGCTTAGGTTTCTCTAAACCATAGTTCATACGGTGTCATCTCATCGGAATTACGTGGTGCCCTATTTAAAGTGAATGTGGTTGTCTATAATGCCTAACCCATAAACTATCGTGGTAATTCGATAAGAGACATCATGGTATGCATCATATCCAATAGGGTGCAGTTATGATGTTCGGACACACCATCTCACTACGGTGTTCCAGGCTGTATTAGTTGTGAAACAATTTCCACAATGTCTTAATTCTGTGCCAAACTCATAATTCAGATATTCATCTCTATGATCATATCATAGATATTTTATCCTCTTGTCACAACGATCTCTCACCTTCACCCTGAAATTACATGAACCTTTCAATAATTCAGACTCGTGATTCATCAAGTAAATATACTCAACATCTACTCAAATCATCTGTGAAGTAAGAACATAACGATATCCACTACACGCCTCAGCACTCATTGGACTGCACACATCAAAATGTATTACTTCCAACAAGTTGCTTTCTAGTTCCATTTTACTGAAAACGGGGCTTTCAGTCATCTTGCCCATGTGGTATGATTTGCATGTCTCAAGTGATTCAAAATCAAGTGAGTCCAAACGGTCCATTTGCATGGAGTTTCTTCATGCATATACACCAATAGACATGGTTCGCATGTCTCAAACTTTTCAAAACGAGTGAGCCCAAAGATCCATCAACATGGAGCTTCTTCATGCGTTTTATACCGATATGACTCAAATTGCAGTGCCACATTTGTGTGGTACTATCATTACTATCTTATACCTTTGGCATGAAAATGTGTATCACTACAATAGAGATTCAATAAACCATTCATTTTAGGTGCAAGACCATTGAAGGTATTATTCAAATAAACAGAGTAACCATTATTCTCCTTAAATGAATAACCGTATTGCGATAGACATAATCCAATCACGTCTATGCTCAACGCAAACACCAATCTCGATGGTAGAGGGAGCGTGCGATGCTTGATCACATCAAGCTTGGGAAAAACTTCCAACACATATCGCCAGCTCACCTTTAGCTAGTCTCCGTTTACTCCGCAGCCTTTTATTTCGAGTTTACTAACACTTAGCAACCGAACCGGTATCTAATACCATGGTGCTACTAGGAGTACTCATAAAGTACACATTAACACAATGTATATCCAATATACTTCTATCGACCTTGCCAGCCTTCTCATCTACCAAGTATCTAGGGTAATTCTGCTCCAGTGGCTGTTCCCCTTATTACAGAAGCACTTAGTCTCGGGTTTGGGTTCAACCTTGGGTTTCTTCACTAGAGCAGCAGCTGATTTGCCGTTTCATGAACTATCCCTTCTTGCCCTTGCCCTTCTTGAAACTAGTGGTTTCACCAACCATCAACAATTGATGCTCCTTCTTGATTTCTACTTTTGTGGTGTCAAACATCGCGAATATCTCAAGGATCATCATATATGTCCCTGATATATTATAGTTCATCACAAAGCTCTAGCAGCTTGGTGGTAATGCCTTCGGAGAAACATCACTATCTCATCTGGAAGATCAACTCCCACTTGATTCAAATGATTGTTGTACTCAGACAATCTGAGAACAAGCTCAACAATTGAGCTTTTCTCCCTTAGTTTGCAGGCTAAGAAAAATCGTCGGAGGTCTTATACCTCTTAACGTGGGCACGAGCCTGAAATCCCAATTTCAGCCCTCGAAACATCTCATATGTTTCGCGACATTTTAAAAATGTCTTCGGTGCCTCAACTCTAAACCGTTTAACTAAACTATCACGTGGTTATCAAAATGTGTATGTCAGATGTTTGCAACATCCACAGACGACGTTCGAGGTTCAGCACACTGAGCAGTGCATTAAGGACATAAGCCTTCTATGAAGCAATGAGGACAATCCTCAGTTTACGGACCTAGTCCGCATAATTGCTACAATCAACTTTCAACTAAATTTTCTCTAGGAACATATCTAAACAGTAGAACTGAAGCGCGAGCTACGACATAATTTGCGAAGACCTTTTGACTATGTTCAGGATAATTAAGTTCATCTTATGAACTCCCACTCAGATAGACATCCCTCTAGTCATCTAAGTGATTACATGATCCGAGTCAACTAGGCCGTGTTCGATCATCACGTGAGACGGACTAGTCAACATCGGTGAACATCTTCATGTTGATCGTATCTACCATACGACTCATGCTCGACCTTTCGGTCTCTTGTGTTCCGAGGCCATGTCTGTACATGCTAGGCTCGTCAAGTTAACCTAAGTGTCTCGCATGTGTTCCGAGGCCATGTCTGTACATGCTAGGCTCGTCAACACCCGTTGTATTCGAACGTAAGAATCTATCACACCCGATCATCACGTGGTGCTTCGAAACGACGAACTTTCACAACGGTGCACAGTTAGGGGGAACACTTTCTTGAAATTTTAATGAGGGATCATCTTATTTACTACCGTCGTTCTAAGCAAATAAGATGCAAAAACATGATAACCATCACATGCAATCAAAAAACAGTGACATGATATGGCCAATATCATATGGCTCCTTTGATCTCCATCTTGGGGCTCCATGATCATCTTGTCACCGGCATGACACCATGATCTCCATCATCATGATCTCCATCATCGTGTCTCCATGAAGTTGTCTCACCAACTTATTACTTCTACTACTATGGCTACCGGTTAGCAATAAAGTAAAGTAATTACATGGCGTTGTTCAAAGACACGCATGTCATACAATAAATAAAGACAACTCCTATGGCTCCTGCCGGTTGTCATACTCATCGACATGCAAGTCGTGATTCCTATTACAAGAACATGATCAATCTCATACATCACATATCATTCATCACATTCTTCTTGGCCATATCACATCACATAGCATACCCTGCAAAAACAAGTTAGACGTCCTCTAATTGTTGTTTGCATGTTTTACGTGGCTGCTATGGGTTTCTAGCAAGAATGTTTCTTACCCACGCAAAAACCACAACGTGATATGCCAATTGCTATTTACCCTTCATAAGGACCCTTTTCATCGAATCCGATCCGACTAAAGTGGGAGAGACAGACACCCGCTATCCACCTTATGCAACTAGTGCATGTCAGTCGGTGGAACCAGTCTCACGTAAGAGTACGTGTAAGGTCGGTCCGGGCCGCTTCATCCCATAATGCCTCCGAATCAAGATTGGACTAGTAACGGTAAGCATATTGAACAAAATCAACGCCCACAACTACTTTGTGTTCTACTCGTGCATAGAAACTACGCATAGACCTAGCTCATGATGCCACTGTTGGAGAACGTAGCAGAAATTCAAAATTTTCCTACGTGTCACCAAGATCTATCTATGGAGAGACCAGCAACGAGGGGAAGGAGAGTGCATCTACATACCCTTGTAGATCTCTAAGCGGAAGCGTTCAAGAGAACGGGGTTGAAGGAGTCGTACTCGTCGTGATCCAAATCACCGGAGATCCTAGTGCCGAACGGACGGCACCTCCGCGTTCAACACACGTACAGCCCGATGACGTCTCCCATGCCTTGATCCAGCAAGGAGAGAAGGAGAGGTTGGGGAAGACTCCATCCAGCAGCAGCACGACGGCGTGGCGGTGGTGGAGGAGCGTGGTACTCCAGCAGGGCTTCGCCAAGCACCACAAGAGACGAGGAGGGAGAGGGGTAGGGCTGCGCCAAGAAGGAAGAATTCACATCTGTTGGGCAGCCCCAAACCTCAAGTATATATGGGGGGGAGGGGCTGCGCCCCCACCTAGGGTTCCCTTCCTAGGGGTGGCGGCAGCCCCTAGATCCCATCTAGGGGGCGGCCAAGGGGAGGGGGAGAGGGAGGCGCACCAGGCATGGGCCCTAAGGCCCATTTGCCCTTAGGGTTTGTCCCCCTCCTCCCCTTTAGGCGCCTTGGGCCCTTGTGGGGGGGCGCACCAGCCCACCTGGGGCTGGTCCCCTCCCACACTTGGCCCATGCAGCCCTCCGGGGCTTGTGGCCCCACTTGGTGGACCCCCGGGACCCTCCCGGTGGTCCCGGTACGTTACCGATAAAACCCGAAACTTTCCCGGCGACCAAAACAGGACTTCCCATATATAAATCTTTACCTCCGGACCATTACGGAACTCCTCGTGACGTCCGGGATCTCATCCGGGACTCCGAACAACATTCGATAACCACGTATACCTATTCCCTATAACCCTAGCGTCATTGAACCTTAAGTGTGTAGACCCTACGGGTTCGGGAACCATGCAGACATGACCGAGATAGCTCTCTGGTCAATAACCAACAGCGGGATCTGGATACCCATGTTGGATCCCACATGTTCCACGATGATCTCATCGGATGAACCACGATGTCAAGGACTTAATCAATCCCGTATACAATTCCCTTGTCTAGCGGTACGATACTTGCCCGAGATTCGACCGTCGGTATCCCGATACCTT
Source organism: Triticum dicoccoides (assembly GCF_002162155.2). Classification (NCBI taxonomy): domain Eukaryota; kingdom Viridiplantae; phylum Streptophyta; class Magnoliopsida; order Poales; family Poaceae; genus Triticum; species Triticum dicoccoides. Next base: position 64,213,032 of record NC_041380.1, on the reverse strand, counting down.
GTTCAATCTCGTTACCGGCAAGTCTCTTTACTCGTTCCATAACACATCATCCCGTGATCAACTCCTTGATCACATTGTGCACATTATGATGATGTCCTACCGAGTGGGCCCAGAGATACCTCTCCGTTTACACGGACTGACAAATCCCAGTCTCGATTCATGCCAACCTAACAGACACTTTCGGAGATACCTGTAGTGTACCTTTATAGCCACCCAGTTACGTTGTGACGTTTGGCACACCCAAAGCACTCCTACGGTATCCGGGAGTTGCACAATCTCATGGTCTAAGGAAATGATACTTGACATTAGAAAAGCTTTAGCATACGAACTATACGATCTTGTGCTAGGCTTAGGATTGGGTCTTGTCCATCACATCATTCTCCTAATGATGTGATCCCGTTATCAACGACATCCAATGTCCATGGTCAGGAAACCGTAACCATCTATTGATCAACGAGCTAGTCAACTAGAGGTTTACTAGGGACATTGTGTTGTCTATGTATCCACACATGTATCTGAGTTTCCTATCAATACAATTCTAGCATGGATAATAAACGATTGTCATGAACAAGGAAATATAATAATAACCAATTTATTATTGCCTCTAGGGCATATTTCCAACAAAATCATCACCATTGTCATCACCAACGATCCTCCCATCGAGAGGGGGTCAATCTCCATCAACATCTTCACCAGCACCATATCATCCCAAACCCTAGTTCATCTCTTGTATCCAATCTTTGTATCCAAACCTCAGATTGGTACATGTGGGTTGCTAGTAGTGTTGATTACTCCTTGTAGTTGATGCTAGTTGGTTTACTTGGTGGAAGATCATATGTTCAGATCCATTATGCATATTAATACCCCTCGGATTATGAACATGAATATGCTTTGTGAGTAGTTACGTTTGTTCCTAAGGACATGGGACAAGTCTTGCTATTAGTACTCATGTGAATTTGGTATTCGTTTGATATTTTGATGGGATGTATGTTGTCATCCTGCTAGTGGTGTCATGTGAATGTCGACTACATGACACTTCACCATTGTTTAGGCCTAGAGGGAGGCATTGGGAAGTAATAAGTAGATGATGGGCTGCTAGAGTGACAGAAGCTTAATCCCTAGTTTATGTGTTGCTTCGTAAGGGGCTGATTTGGATCCATATGTTTCATGCTATGGTTAGGTTTACCTTAATACTTCTGTTGTAGTTGTGGATGCTTGCAATGGGGGTTAATCATAAGTGGGATGCTTGTCCAAGTAAGGACAGCACCCAAGCACCGGTCCACTCACATATCAACTTATCAAAGTACCGAACACGAATCATATGAACGTGATGAAAACTAGCTTGACGATAATTCCCATGTGTCCTCGGGAGCACTTTCCTTCATATAAGAGTTTTTCCGGGCTTGTCCTTTGCTACAAAAAGGATAGGGCCATCTTGCTGCACCTTATTTACTTTTATTACTTGTTACTCGTTACAAATTACCTTATCACAAAACTATCTGTTACCGATAATTTCAGTGCTTGCAGAGAATACCTTGCTGAAAACCGCTTATCATTTCCTTCTGCTCCTCATTGGGTTTGACACTCTTACTTATCAAAAAGGCTACGATAGATCCCCTACACTTGTGGGTCATCAGGGGGCCACCCCATAGACACACAAGGTTATTTTTTAGTCGTGTGCGGTGCCCCCCTCCATAGATTTCCACCTCGGTCATATTGTTGCAGTGCTTAGCAGAAGCCCTGCATCGGTAGCTTCATCATCACCGTCATCACACCGTCGTGCTGACGAAACTCTCCCTCGACACTCAGCTGGATCTAGAGTTCGCGGGACGTGATCGAGCTGAACGTGTGCATATCGCGGAGGTGCCGTACCTTCGGTACATGGATCGGTCGAACCGTGAAGACGTACGACTACATCAACCGCATTTTCATAAGGCTTCCTCTTACGGTCTATGAGGGTACGTGGACAACACTCTTCCCCTCGCGTTGTTATGCATCACCTTGATGGATCTTGCGTGTGCGTAGGATTTTTTTTTGAAATTACTGCGTTCCCCAACAGTGGCATCCGAGCCAGGTCTATGCGTAGATGTTATATGCACGAGTAGAACACAAAGCAGTTGTGGGCGTGGGTATATACATATTGCTTGCCATCACTAGTTGATTCTTAATTCAGCGGTATTGTTGGATGAAGCGGCTCAGACCGACATGACGCGTACGCTTACGCGAGACTGGTTCTACCGACGTGCTTCGCACACAGGTGGCTGATGGGTGTCAGTTTCTCCAACTTTAGTTGAATCGGATTCAATGAACAGGGTTCTTTCTGAAGATCAAAAAGCAATCACTATATCGTGTTGTGGTTTTTGATGCGTAGGTAAGAACGGTTCTTGCTCAGCCTGTAGCAGCCACATAAAACTTGCAACAACAAAGTAGAGGACGTCTAACTTGTTTTTGCAGGGCATGTTGTGATGTGATATGGTCAAGACATGATGCTAAATTTTATTGTATGAGATGATCATGTTTTGTAACAAAGTTATCGGCAACTGACAGGAGCCATATGGTTGTCGCTTTATTGTATGAAATGCAATCGCCATGTAATTGCTTTACTTTATCACTAAGCGGTAGTGATAGTCATAGAAGCAATAGTTGGCGAGACGACAATGATGCTTCGATGGAGATCAAGGTGTCAAGCCGGTGAAGATGGTGATCATGACGGTGCTTTGAAGATGGTGATAAAAGGCACAAGATGATGATGGCCATATCATATCACTTATATTGATTGCATGTGATTTTTATCCTTTATGCATCTTATTTTGCTTAGTTCGGTGGTAGCATTATAAGATGATCTCTCACTAAATTTCAAGGTATAAGTGTTCTCCCTGAGTATGCACCGTTGCTACAGTTCGTCGTGCCGAGACACCACATGATGATTGGGTGTGATAAGCTCTACGTTCACATAAAACGGGTGCAAGCCAGTTTTGCACACGCGGAAATAATCGGGTTAAACTTGATGAGCCTAGCATATGCAGATATGGCCTCAGAACACTGAGACCGAAAGGTCGAGCGTGAATCATATAGTAGATATGATCAACATAGTGATGTTCACAATTGAAAACTACTCCATCTCACGTGATGATCAGACATGGTTTAGTTGATATGTATCACGTGATCACTTAGATGATTAGAGGGATGTCTATCTAAGTGGGAGTTCTTAAGTAATTTGATTAATTGAACTTTAATTTATCATGTACTTAGTACCTGATAATATTTTGCATGTCTATGTTGTTGTAGATAGATGGCCCGTGTTGTTGTTCCGTTGAACTTTAATGCATTCCTAGAGAAAGCTAAGTTGAAAGATGATGGTAGCAATTACATGGACTGGGTCCGTAACTTGAGGATTATCCTCACCGCTAGGTGACAAACCCGCTGCAGGAGCAACGCCAGATGTTATGAACACCTGGCAATGCAAAGCTGATGACTACTCGATAGTTCAGTGCGCCATGCTTTGTGGCTTAGAACTGGGACTTCAACGACGTTTTGAATGTCATGGAGCATATGAGATGTTCCAGGAGTTGAAGTTAATATTTCAAGCAAATGCCCGGATTGAGAGATATGAAGTCTCCAATAAGTTCTACAACTGCAAAATGGAGGAGAATAGTTCTGTCAATGAACATATACTCAGAATATCTGGGTACCACAACCACTTGACTCAGTTGGGAATTAATCTTCCTGATGATAGTGTCATTGATAGAGTTCTTCAATCATTGCCACCAAGCTACAAGAGCTTCGTGATGAACTATAATATGCAAGGGATGTATAAGACGATTCTCGAGCTATTCGCAATGCTAAAGGCTGTGGAGGTAGAAATTAAGAAGGAGCATCAAGTGTTGATGGTTAACAAAACCACCAGTTTCAAGAAAAGGGGTAAAGGGAAAAAGGGGAACTTCAAGAAGAATGGCAGGCAAGTTGCTGCTCAAGTGAAGAAGCCCAAGTCTGGACCTAAGCCTGAGACTCGGTGCTTCTACTGCAAAGGGACTGGTCACTGGAGGCGGAACTGCCCCAAGTATTTGGCGGAGAAGAAGGATGGTAAAGTGAAAGGTATATTTGATATACATGTTATTGATGTGTACCTTACTAATGTTCGCAGTAGCACCTGGGTATTTGATACTAGTTTTGTTGCTAATATTTGCAACTCAAAACAGGGGCTACGGATTAAGCAAAGATTGGCTAAGGACGAGGTGAAGATGCACGTGGGAAATGGTTCCAAAGTCGATGTGATCGCCGTCGGCACGCTACCTCTACATCTACCTTCGGGATTAGTTTTAGACCTAAATAATTGTTATTTGGTGGCAGCGTTGAGCATGAACATTATATCTAGATCTTGTTTGATGCGAGATGTTTATTCATTTAAATCAGAGAATAATGGTTGTTCTATTTATATGAGTAATATCTTTTATGGTCATGCACCCTTGATGAGTGGTCTATTTTTACTAAATCTTGATAGTAGTAATACACATGTTCATAGCATTGAAGCCAAAATATATAAGTTTAATAATGATAGTGCAACTTATTTGTGGCACTGCCATTTAGGTCATATTGGTGTAAAGCGCATGAAGAAACTCCATGCTGATGGACTTTTGGAATCATTTGATGGTTGTGAACCATACCTCATGGGCGAGATGACTAAGACTCCGTTCTCTGGAACAATTGAGCGAGCAACATACTTGTTGGAAATAATACATACTGATGTATGCGGTCCGATGAGTGTTGATGCTCGCGGCGGGTATCATTATTTTCTTACCTTCATAGACGATTTGAGCAGATATGGGTATATCTACTTGATGAAACATAAGTATGAAACATTTGAAAAGTTCAAAGAAATTCATAGTCAAGAGGAAAATCATCGTAACAAGAAAATTAAGTTTCTACGATCTGATCGTGGAGGAGAATATTTGAGTTACGAGTTTAGTCTTCATTTGAAACAATGTGGAATAGTTTCACAACTCACGCCACCTGGAACACCATAACGTAGTGGTGTGTCCGAATGTCGTAACTGCACTTTATTAGATATGGTGTGATCTATGATGTCTCTCACTGATTTACAGCTATCGTTTTGGGGTTATGCTTTAGAGACAGCTGCATTCACGTTAAATAGGGAACCATCAAAATCCGTTGAGACGACACCTTATGAACTGTGGTTTGGCAAGAAACCCAAGTTGTCCTTTCTTAAAGTTTGGGGCTGTGATGCTTATGTGAAAAAGCTTCAACCAGATAAGCTCAAACCCAAATCGAAGAAATGTGTCTTCATAGGATACCCAAAGGAGACTGTTGGGTACACCTTCTATTACAGATCCGAAGGCAAGATATGTGTTGCTAAGAATGGATCCTTTCTAGAGAAGGAATTTCTCTCAAAAGAAGTGAGTGGGAGGAAAGTAGAACTTGACGAGGTAATTGTACCTACTCCCTTATTGGAAAGTAGTTCATCACAGAAATCAGTTCTAGTGATTCCTACACCAGTAAGTGGGGAAGCTAATGATGATGATCATGAAACTTCTGATCAAGTTACTACCGAACCTCGTAGGTCAACTAGAATAAGATCCGCACCAGAGTGGTATGGTAATCCTAGTCTGGAGATCATGTTACTTGACCATGATGAACCTACGAACTATGAGGAAGCAACGATGAGCCCAGATTCCGCAAAATGGCTTAAGGCCATGAAATCTGAGATGGGATCCATGTATGAGAACAAAGTGTGGACTTTGGTTGCCTTTTCCGATGATCGGTAGGCCATAGAGAATAAATGGATCTTCAAGAAGAAGACTGACGCAGATGGTAATGTTACTGCCTACAAAGCTCGACTTGTTGCAAAAGGTTTTCGACAAGTTCAAGGAGTTGACTACGATGAGATCTTCTCACCTGTAGCGATGCTTAAGTTCGTCCGAATCATGTTAGCAGTTGCCACATTTTATGATTATGAAATTTGGCAAATGGATGTCAAAACTGCATTCCTTAATGGATATCTTAAAGAAGAGTTGTATATGATGCAACCAGAAGGTTTTATCGATCCAAAAGCTGCTAACAAAGTGTGCAAGCTCTAGCGATCCATTTATGGACTGGTGCAAGCCTCTTGGAGTTGGAATATACGCTTTGATAGTGTGATCAAAGCATATGGTTTTATACAGACTTTTCGTGAAGCCTGTATTTACAAGAAAGTGAGTGGGAGCTCTGTAGCATTTCTGATATTATATGTAGATGACATATTATTGATCAGAAATGATACTAAATTTTTGAATAGCATAAAAGGATACTTGAATAAGAATTTTTCAATGAAAGACCTTGGTGAAGTTGCTTATATATTGGGCATCAAGATCTATAGAGATAGATCAAGACGCTTAATTGGACTTTCACAAAGCACACACCTTGATAAAGTTTTGAAGAAGTTCAAAATGGATGAAGCAAAGAAAGGGCTCTTGCCTATGTTACAAGGTGTGAAGTTGAGTCAGACTCAATGCCCGACCACTTCAGAAGATAGAGAGAAAATGAAAGTAATTTCCTATGCTTCAGCCATAGGTTCTATCATGTATGCAATGTTGTGTACCAGACCTGATGTGCGCCTTGCTATTAGTTTATCAGGGAGGTACCAAAGTAATCCAGGAGTAGATCATTGGACAGCGGTCAAGAACATCCTGAAATACCTGAAAAGGACTAAGGATATGTTTCTCGTTTATGGAGGTGACAAAGAGCTCATCGTAAACGGTTACGTCGATGCTAGCTTTGACACTGATCCGGATGACTCTAAGTCACAAACTAGATACGTATTTTTATTGAATGGTGGAGCTGTCAGTTGGTGCAGTTCCAAAGCGTCGTGACGGGATCTACGTGTGAAGCAGAGTACATAGCTGCTTCGGAAGCAGCAAATGAAGGAGTCTGGATGAAGGAGTTCATATCCGATCTAGGTGTCATACCTAGTGCATCGGGTCCAATGAAAATCTTTTTTGACAATACTGGTGCAATTGTCTTGGCAAAGGAATCTAGATTTCACAAGAGAACCAAGCACATCAAGAGACGCTTCAATTCCATCCGCGATCAAGTCAAAGAGAGAGACATATAGATTTGCAAGATTCATACGGATCAAAATGTTGCAGACCCATTGACTAAGTCTCTCTCATGGGCAAAACATGATCAGCACCAAGACTCCATGGGTGTTAGAATCATTACAATGTAATCTAGATTATTGACTCTAGTGCAAGTGGGAGACTGAAGGAAATATGCCCTAGAGGCAATAATAAAGTTGTTATTTATATTTCCTTATATCATGATAAATGTTTATTATTCATGGTAGAATTGTCTTAACCGGAAACTTAGTACATGTGTGAATACATTGACAAACAGAGTGTCACTAGTATGCCTCCACCTGACTAGCTCGTTGATCAAAGATGGTTAAGTTTCCTTGCCATGGACAAAGAATTGTCATTTGATAAATGGGATCACATCATTAGAGAATGATGTGATTTACTTGACCCATCCGTTAGCTTAGCACTTTGATCGTCTAGTTTACTGCTATTGCTTTCTCCATAACTTATACATGTTCCTATGGCTATGAGAGTATGCAACTCCCGAATACCGGAGGAACACTTAGTGTGCTATCAAACGTCACAACGTAACTGGGTGACTATAAAGATGCTCTACAGGTGTCTCCGATGGTGTTTGTTGAGTTGGCATAGATCGAGATTAGGATTTGTCACTCCGTGTATCGGAGAGGTATCTCTGGACCCTCTCAATAATGCACATCACTATAAGCCTTGCAAGCAATGTGACTAATGAGTTAGTTACGGGATATTGCATTACGGAACAAGTAAAGAGACTTGCCGGTAACGAGATTGAACTAGGTATTGAGATACCGACGATCGAATCTCGGGCAAGTAACATACTGATGACAAAGGGAACAACGTATGTTGTTATGCGGTTTGACCGATAAAGATCTTCATAGAATATGTAGGAACCAATATGAGCATCCATGTTCCGCTATTGGTTATTGACCAGAGATGAGTCTCGGTCATGTCTACATAGTTCTCGAACCCGTAGGGTCCGCATGCTTAACATTCGGTGATGATCGGTATTATGAGTTTATGTGTTTTGATGTACCGAAGGTAGTTCGGAGTCCCGGATATGATCACAGACATGACGAGGAGTCTCAGAATGGTCGAGACATAAAGATCGATATACTAGAAGCCTATGTTTGGACATCAGAATGGTTCCAGGTGAGTTCGTGCATATACCGGAGTACCAGGAGGTTATCGGAACCCTCGGGATGTATATGGGCCTTATTGGGCCATAGTGGGAGAGAGGAGAAGGGAGCCTAGGAGGGGGCGCCCCCCCCCAAGCCCAATCCGAATTGGGTGGGGGCCGGCCCCCCTTTCCTTCCCCCTCTCTCCCCCTTCCTTCCTCTCCTAATCCAACTAGGGAGGGGGGAATCCTACTCCCGGTAGGAGTAGGACTCCCCTTGGGCGCGCCATAGAGGGTCCGACCCTTCCCCTCCTCCACTCCTTTATATACGGGGGAGGGGGGAACCCCATAGACACACAAGTTGATTGTTTAGCTGTGTGCGGTGCCCCCTTCACAGATTTCCACCTCAGTCATATGGTTGCAGTGCTTAGGCGAAGCCTTGCGCCGGTAGCTTCATCATCACCATCATCACGCCGCCGTGCTGACGAAACTCTCCCTCGACACTCAGCTGGATCTAGAGTTCGCGGGACGTCACCGAGCTGAACGTGTGCAGATTGCGGAGGTGTCGTACCTTCGGTGCTAGGATCGGTCGGATCATGAAGACGTACGACTACATCAACGCGTTGTCACAACGCTTCCGCTTACAGTCTACGAGGGTACGTGGACAACACTCTTCCCCTCTCGTTGCTATGCATCACCTAGATGGATCTTGCGTGTGCGTAGGAGTTTTTTTTGAAATTACTACGTTCCCCAACAGGAGCGCGGGCGGGGAGGCCGACGGCGTCGCGGGGGAAGCCACGACAGGCGCGTCGCCCCACAGGTCGCCAGAGGCCGGGTCGAGCGTCACCATCCATCCAACCTGTTAGGAATATTCACGCGAGCACGTTGTGTTGGACTAAGAAAAGTCGAAAAGACTCGCTCGCGCTGCTCCCACAGGGGCGGCACGGGGAACCCTAGCCGCCGCCGCCGCTCCAGACTCCTCTACCTCCTAATCTTCTCGCCATCGCCCCCGCTCCCTCAAAGCTCGTTCGACGGACAGTGATGGCGGGTTGACCTTCTTCCTCTGCGGGAAGGCCTCTGGAGCATGGCACCATCCTTGGGCATACTAGCGGAGCTTAGTATAACTCAGGGGGGTCACCCCCCACCCCCCACAAGTTTTGCACATTTGTGAAGAAAATTTATGAGAGATAACGTAGATTAGAGATACTATTGTGTTTTGCCTCCTATAAAATTCAGATTTGGTGTTTGCCCCCCCCCCCAGCCAGCTTTGTCAAGCTCCGCCATTGCTTGGGCGGCGAGTGGGATGGCGGAGCTAGCGCTAGAGCTGCTGGGGAAGCGTGGTGGCCAACTGCAGGAGTAGATCTTCGTTGGTAGCTGTTGGGCGTTGGGTTGCTATGTGCGCGGCTCGGCACGACAGGTGTGGGTGGAAGGAGATGTGGTAGGCTCGATCTTGTGCGAGAGCTGCTGGTGGCACGATGGTGTGAGGGTAACGATGCAACAACTCTGCCTTTGGAAGAGCTGGATGCGTGTGATGGTTGCGAGTCAGTATGGCGGCTACCTTGGCTAGAGCTTGACGGCAACGACATGTGGCTTCCCTCTCCCTAGTGATGGCCTGAGGTGACAACTTTGCTCCCCTTCCCAATTTGCTATGCTCGAATACTTGACAAACATGGCTAGGAAGAAATCAGTGCCTTGTTATGACTATGTGCAACAACAATGCCCATGGGCGTTGTCTCCTTCCTGGAGGCGTTGTCATGGCCTTGTACATGGTCAGGCACCGGGGGAAACCCTAGGCTGAGTTTGCCGGGCCAGGCAGCGGCGACGCCATAGTGTCATCACCTCCTTGGAGATGCTGCCTGGGTGCTCGAGGTGTCTTCCAGAGGAGTAGTTGGGGTGGTTTGTCGCCGTGTTGTCATGTGTTGGTTGTTGTTGTGGGCAGGGGCATCAGGGGCACTATGCGCTCCATCATCGACTCCTCATTTGCGATGTCTTCTCGAGTCAGGCTAGCTCATGTTTTCCACTTGCCGATCTTCTAGGCGCTAAGAGTGGGTGGTGTGTTGATCTAATTTGTTTTGGAGTTCTTATCGTGCTCTGAGGTGTTCGGATACGGTTGTGACACGACCTATGTGCTATGTGTGTCAGTGTTGTCATGATGAGTGTGGTTCTCTTGGTGTAGCATTATGTTGAAATACGTTGTATTGGCCATTTTGGCTCCTTATTCTATGAATATATGATAGGCATGTTTGTGTGTATTCTAAAACAAAAAATTAGCCTTCTCTTGTGGTGATAAGTGTTACAATCATCATAGAGTTTCTGGTGTGTTTTTCATGACCATGATATTGTGATGACCTTTTCTTAGGTAAGTCAACTGAGCGAACTATAATTCCCTACAGGATATCATCCGAGCGACGCCACAATCCGCGAATGTTGCCTCAAAAACCCACACTCAGTGAACGCTCGGAGATTGCCATGCTAACACATATATATTTACCATACTATTATATAAGGATTTGTCATGTTGTAAAGAAAAAATTGGCATGGTAGCAAAATGTTTGTCAGGAATTTACAATGCTACAACAGAGGAGTTGTCATGCGTTTTCAGAGATTTATCATGATGTAACATGGAGAATTGCCGGCATAAAAAACAATTTCCAACTTGTTGAAGATTTGTCATGCTGACAGAAGAAAAATTTATATGCAACATTAGAAAGAACTAACAAAAATTTCCATGCTCTAAAAAATAGAATTTTTCATTCCAGATGTGTCCACTCAAATTATTATCATGAGCAAACCGTTTAGTGTCTTCAGCTCATAGTTCGCTCAGATAAGTGCGTGTATAGGAGAAAACAATGATTGCCACGTGTCTTGCTTTGCGATTCGTACACGGAAATCAAACGTGTGAGAGCGCGTTCGCTATAAAACCCTTTGATGAGAGATCACATCAGATCCTTAGCATTTCGGTTTTTTCACATCATGATGAGAGAGTTGTTACATAATTTCATTAAGTATCATATTTACAAGAAAACACAAACAAAATAAAGAACTAATCAACCAATTCCAGTCCTTGTGACTATCATGATCAAGCGTGAAAATCAAAGAACCACGTGACAGATGTGGTAAGCAATCCAAACAATTCAAAAAAAGTGTGAAAATTAAAGAAGCTAGTGCGGCTCATCCTAGATGCGCACCAATCCATTCTTGCAAAGCCCGCAAATGCTTCTTTTTGACCCTGTGCTCCAGAAGCTTTAGGTCTTGTTTAAGTTTAAACTTCTAACAGTTAACACTAGGAATTTCATTTCTGAAAAATTTCCCATTCCTTCGAATCCTAGATGGAAATGTCAATCAGTAAGATGCTACTCTAACAGTCATGTGAAAAACAACAATCCCAAAAGAGATGTCTGGAAGTTTCCTCAATGTTCTAATTACAGAATGCACAGTCATAACACTCCAAGTGAAAGGATTTTCTTTTCAAAAGACTTCCAGGATTTACTCTGCATGTAGAAGTAGCCAACAAAAAAAATCTTATGTCTCAATCTGCAAGAGCATTTCCAGATCCACTTAAAGAGTCTCGGTTCCTCCTCTTTTGGAGAAATATTGTGATACATTTTAGTTGAAGAGTATTTGCCTTTCTGTCTTTTGCACTTCCAACAATCCTTAGCTCGAAGATTCATTTTTTTGCTCCACCAAGCTATGAAACTAATTATATTGGCTGAAAGCTTGGGCAGACAAAGGGGTGTGGAAGAGAAGAGAGGTATCTTCAGAGTTAATGCAACCAACAACATTTTGCTTCTCATCAACAACAAAGGAGTGAAGTTATGGGAATTTTTGCAATAGAGCTTGATCACACCATTTACCAAGCCAGAGCAAAGTACCTTCCCCATTTCCTAATTGGCATTCCGCATTCTGCTTGTAAAGTGGTAGCAATTTCAAATGATACCTACACCAACTAGGTCCTCCAGATTTGAACACAAGAAGATGGTCAGAGTAATATTTCTCCCATAACAGGTTTACCTATGGAAGAGGCTCCTTGTTAAGAAATTTTTGAATGTTCTTCATCATTAGAGAAAAGAGAAAAGCACAACTATACTTCACAAAAAAGTGAAAAGCACAATCATGCTTTTGGGTTTCCTTTTCCCGGTTTGGGCGTTTTCCTGGGTTTTGGTCTTTTTTGTTCTTTTTGTCGGTTTACCTTTTTTGTCTTTGGTCTTTTAATTTCTGGTTTTTATATTCAATTTTTTCATGAATTATTTTTGTCGGAACCTATTGACATGGAAACTAGTATCAGAGATCTCGACGCGAAAATCCAACGATGAAAATAGTTCCTAATTTGGATGCGTGGTTCAAGAGGTAAAACGTTATCAAAATATGAATCTACGAAAAAAAGGAAAACTCACGGGTTACGACAAAATGGCGCACATGTAGTGTACCATTTGTCCGCACCAGAGAAGGTGGAAAGTGATCTTTGCAAGGGGTACCCTTAACTAGTGATTTTGTTGTTTACGAAAAAAAGGAAAACTCACGGGTTACGACAAAATGGCGCACATGTAGTGTATCATTTGTCCGCACCAGAGAAGGTGGAAAGTGATCTTTGCAAGGGGTACCCTTAACTAGTGATTTTGTTGTTTAGTTCCCGCAGCCTTTTTGGGCCTCCCGCATAAATGGTCCGACTCAGGCTGACTAGACAGGTTCCAGGCCATGCTGGAGTAGTTGTGTAGCATGCATCACATATATTCTCATTTTTGGACTCCACCGAACACCTCAAGCCTCGCCACCATCCCGCCGCTCAGGCCATCAGCCGCAACCCCCCATGATCGCCGACAATCTCACCACGAACGTCCCCCACCCCACCCCCACCCCTGCCGAGCTTGATTAGGATCCAAACGACACACACGTGACGGCCACGACCCCCGCTGAGTTGCCTGAGCTATCAACGCTTAGGCGCTAGAGCACTGCCAGACTAGGCAGTACCCTGGCTCCCTTTCCGTCCACTGCACCCTCCCGACCGCCTTTGCTCATCCTTTGGCGAGCTTCTCAACTCTGGTGACATGCACCAGCCAAAATCGAGGTCGGTGCCCTAGCCACCGTTGGATCTCCATGTTTCACTTTCTTTCGAAAATTCATATATCCAATTTTAGGTCTGCTGTAAAAGCAGAAGATTTTTGGCTACCGAACTCTTGACACCTAAAATTGTTTTTAGGTATCCAAATTGAGCAGTTTTAACATGGTTTTTCTTACCCCCGCTTTTCACATGAGAGGTAAGAGTATAAAATAGATCTGAGCCATTGATTTCATTAATTAATGGCCTGATTAACTCTTACCTTCTTATCTCACATGTAAAAAGAGGAGGTAAGAGGGACCATGCTAAAATTTGCCATCCAAATGTTAGGTTATAGCGGTTAGAGATGCTCTAAGGTTGGATTCTATAAATACATCTACTACCCCCTCCCCTTGTGGTTTTGGAGTATTGACGACAAATGGGTTAATGGACTAATCTATTTGTGAGGATACATAGGAGAATAGTCCCTGAAGATTTGATTTAACCGTTAAAGACGCCCGCTAAAAATGTATGTTTTACATTGAAAAAATTGGTGAGCCCTTTGAAAAAATTGCCTCAAGAACTAGAGCATGAAGACTTTGTCTTTTTCTATAGTTCATTTCTTCTTATTTGAGTCACAGGGAACACCGTATGGTTTAAGGGGGTCTAGGTGATACATAGATGTATTTCTGAAGTGATGCTCAACCTATCTATTTCTTTGAGTGAAGACTTTGAAAATCTCTTGCAGTGCAGTCGAGTTCTTTAGCGTCAGAGACGCGTTCTTTAGGACGCTGATAAATTTGGTCTGACTGAATAGTTAGGAAATTGTCAGTGCAATTCTCCTACCGTGAGGAATTCGAAAGACGACCATTGCTGAGATAGTTTTAGCTGTCGAGTGAATCCTTATCTTGATAGCGGTCACCTCCAAAGGGCTTATTGGTCATTTCACCATGGGGTGCCCCCAGGCTATAAATAGCCATCCCGACCACCATTTGTTGATTGGCTACTCTGAGTTATTACATGACAAGTATCATCTAAAGCAACCCTCTCACAGAAGGATCTGAGAGAATCGCAAGTGAGGAAAAACCCAAAATCCAAAGCCAAAGTGATGAGCATCACGGAAGAATGTGTTTTGACTTGTTACCTTTGAAGACTGTGATTTTTTAGATAGTTAGTCATCATGTTCTGGGCTTCCAAGAAGAAATTGTGGAGTGCCATAGAACGAGTGCATGAAGGTTTCGACAGTCTACCTTGAAGACTTATCATGAGTGATTGGGCAGGTTATAAGTGATCTTATCTCAAGGAGAATAAGGTGAAGACTAAGTGTCTTCTGAGTATAATCTCAAGCCTCTCCAATCAGACATAGAGTTGTCACAACAACTGAAGCTAGTCGAACAAATCCATTACTTCATCGAGCAATCAGGTTTCAATTTCTTCACCCATTTACTTTCTGTAATCCCGTATTGAAGACTTTGTCTCTCTTTCTCTGAAGACTTTCATATTTCGTCAGTTCTAGGTATGCTCTATTTTGTCTTCAGTCTTGCAGTACTTAAGTGCATTTGTACTGCTATCTTTTATGCATGCTTAGTTCTGTTCTGATGACTTTGTCCTCTCATTGACTTGCATGAATAGCGTAGAGTTACTTCTGTCTTGTATTTCTTCATACCGTGTTGCTTCCGCTTCTTCGAAGAATTTGGTTCTTTCAAAGAATTTGTTAAAATCTCCCATTCACCCTTCTCTGCTCGATAACTTGCACTTTCAGATTCTAAGAAGATATGTGGTTTGGACCTTTCCCTCTATCTGTTTAGTGCTATTATGTGTTGCATATGTAGGGCACACAACAAGACCATCAAACATATTTGGGATGGTTTTGGTGTTTATTATTTTTTGAGGAATTGGCAATTGTGTTGTCTATATATTAAGGAGAAAAACAAATATAAAGTGCACAGTTACAAAGCTGGGTTGATATTGATGCCCCACATTGTTTTACAAGAATAGAACTAGTTTTTCTCTGGATCAGGGGAGTTTTCATCGTCAAAAAGCCAGCGAAGAAACAACAGAGAGTGAAGGCTGGAGAATGTCAGCTCTTTATATATGTAAGGTTTGAGTCATGTCTTTATCAAAGCCGTGTGGAAACCGCAAGTGGCACCTAGGATTTACATCTTTTGGTGGTCTGTCTCTTATAACAAAACCATGAAAGATAACCTTAAGAAGTGAAACATGAGAAAGCCTGGGGATTGTGTGTTCTTTGGTAGAGAATTGGGTAGCAGTTTTGAGGTTGTCTCCTCACTTTGGGTTGCAATACTAGATGCTCTCGTTGTTGTCCGTGCCGCTGTTCTCTGTGTTAGAAGTATATTTATGTTTAAGATAGAGATAAGAGATAGAGATAAGGTATGTTAACTTGTCCTCTACTCCAAGTCTCTCTCCCTTCATTGTACCTCTATATATACCTCTACACGGGTCAGATCAATACAACATAATATTCAGCTATCTCATATTTTCTACATGGTATTAGAGCGGTTTGTACAACGACGCCGATCCTAGGACCTTCCTCCACTTCCGCAGCGCGCCGCCCTCGGGGAGATTAATCTTCCCTTCCCGGGGGCGCGGCACCCGATCGATCACTGATCATATCGGTTCCGTAGATTAGATCAATTTCTTAGTTTAGATAAATTCGCCAATTTCTGAAATTCTCTTAGATCATATTTTTAGCAACCAAATAAACTCGTCAACCCTCAAATTCCGGTGAAGAAAATCCAACAGAAACGGTGCAGGCGGCAGCGCTCGCACGTGACCGCCGCTGCCAAGAGACAGGTCGGGCAAATCGATCATCCTCTCGTTGCACAACGAGCCAACTCCGGAGCGGGGCGCTCCGATCTGATCTAACCGGCTTCATCAACTGCATCCACATGCGGCGGACACAGCGTATTCGGCATCAAGGGTACATCTGCACCGACCTTAAGCTCCGGCCAGCGATGGGCAGGCGGCCGCACACGCTGATGCGGCGACGGGCGTGCTCATACGCGCGCACGCGAGGACGAGCGCATGCCAGGAGGGCTGGCCACGAGCGACGCCCCCCCTTGACTTCGAGCCACGCATCGGCCCGACACCTCCCAACGCAATCTGCATCGACAAGCACCATGTCCTGCATGGCTCGCTCGGTACGGCGGCTGCGAGCGCCCAGCGACGCAGGTGGCTGCACACGCGGACGCGGCGACGGGCGTTCCGATCACGTGAGGGACTTAACTCGCATGTTATCTCAGACGCATGTATGCAGGTACTGATCGGTCAAGGTGGGTTCTACACGTACGTGTGGCCAAGAGCCCAAGACTACGTCAAGGTTCAGTGGACGGCTCACCTAGCAATCCTGCATCGACGTCGTCCTACACTACATCTGCATCAAGCCGGCAAACCTGCACCGTCGCCCACCACAATCTTCGAGCCACGTCCATAACCGCTGCACCAAGCTATCCTCGCCGAGCGATCTACACCGACCCACGCCACATCATCGAGCTGCCGGTGTGGAGAGAGATGCAAGTTTTCATCGACTTCTCCGGCGCGACACGGCATCGACACATCGTTGCCGTGAGGGACGCCTTCAAGCGACATCATCGTCGACACGCGGTTGCAACGCCATAGCCGACACTTCATCGCCAAGGTCTCCATCAACATGGTCTTCACCAGCATCATCGTCAACACACCGCCGCCGCCGCCTCGTTCACAAGATGGACATTTAGCATCCTCTGACAGACTTTTCTGCAAGGCGCGACCTCGACGACGGCAATGACCGCGTCACGACAACGGCATCTTCCGCGTCATCCACGACGACACGGCTGCATCGACATGGCGTCACTACAGTGACGACCCTACACGGCCACACGGTTCTGGCAAAATCGATGTGTGCTCGATGGGCTTCCTCCGGTCTTGGCAAAATCGGTGGACTCATCGCCGACGGAACCCTCTGACATCCGCAAGGTGCATCGTCCACGTCTGCAGCTCCGTCATAGCGCATTTTTTTTTGCGCCTCCGGCTTTGTGCGGCTTCATCATACACGACGACCACATCATCGACCATGACTACCTCGACCACGGCTACATCATCATGATCGGCTACCTCGACATTAATGGCTACGTCTACAGCAACTCATCGGCAACAACTCCAGTCAACAGCGTCCGCCTCGTCACTTGCGTCCACGACACTCCTGCTGTGACTGCGGGAGGGAATAGAGGAGAAGGCAGGAAGGCACCAGAAGGGGACACAGTCACCGCCCTAACTGCCGACCCATCAGAGACGCAGTTGATGATGGCGCAGCGGAGAAGACGACAAAAGAGCAAGACTTTAAGTTCAGTCGTAATCGTCCGCTTCACTCCCGCTACGACTGAGGGGGAATGTTAGAAGTATATTTATGTTTAAGATAGAGATAAGAGATAGAGATAGGATAGGTTAACTTGTCCTTTACTCCAAGTCTCTCTTCCTTCATTGTACCTCTATATATACCCCTACACGGGTCAGATCAATACAATATAATATTCAGTTATCTCATATTTTCTACACTCTGGACTTTGTGATAGCACATACACAACCTAGTTTTGGTGGTGTCCATTGCCTGTCGCTGAAACACATATGGTGACTCGTCTTAAGAACAGTCCAAAAATGACGGCTTATTTTCCAGGATCATATAATGGAGCAAGTGGATCGATTCTTCTCACACATCCACCCTTAAGCATGTAGCCTGCACTGAAGCTGCAACAGAGAGCCCCGTCTGATGAATCCCCTTGTTGGTCGATGGCTGCAGCGCGCCTGACATGAAAGTCTTAAAGTGTGTAACCTAATGTAGTTGTACACCTGTACTCCACATTTTGCCTTATTCCCTTTGCACTTTTTAGACCCGCCTCAACGCTTTCCTTTGTTACAAAACCAATATGGACCTTTTTCACGGGCTTTTTTCTAAGTAATGGAGCCGGGGAAGCCCCACCTATTTTTTCTAGAAAAAAATCAAAGCTTTTTCCGTATACAAACTTGGAATCACAAAGCTACT
Organism: Triticum dicoccoides; assembly: GCF_002162155.2. NCBI lineage: Eukaryota > Viridiplantae > Streptophyta > Magnoliopsida > Poales > Poaceae > Triticum > Triticum dicoccoides. The sequence goes on along the minus strand of NC_041380.1, from coordinate 64,194,736 downwards.
CATATCTTTGTTAAGCAAGGTAGGTGAGTACTTCAGTCCATCAAAAACTTGGCTACACGTGGAGCAGAAACTGCACAAGCTTTAAGTCCTTACAAAACCGTAACAAAAACTACACAACAAATCCAGTTCGATACTAGTCATGCATGATGCATCCCATCAAATACAAGACACAAGTATCACCTACCACTTCGCATTCTGATTGCAAAATGAATATGAATATAGATACATTGTTTTGCCCTTAGCCCCTGAGACATACATGCAACCATAGACCATAGTACCGTACAATGAAATAGGTAAGAACGTAGATACCAAATTATTGGATTAGATGCAATGATCATGAGCCACACTACTAAATTGTCATGATAATATCTTTGACCGCTTTCAGCTCGGCCGGCAGGAAGCTAGCAGCCAGCTCTCTGAGAACAGACGGGAAGCTATTCTTCAGATGCTTGTAACCATCACTTGCCATCATCGCCTCCAAATTGGAAGGAGAAACAAGGAACTCAAAGCAAGCATCTTTGACTCTATAAGAGCCGTGCTGCTCAGCTAGAGCCAAAGTGGTCGCCACGATATTGGAGTCGATGAGGTTGCACAACTTCTCTTCACATATCAGCTTCAGTCTCTCAATGTTGTACCTGTCAGCTGCAACTAGTAGATGGCTAGCCATCACCGCGTCTCTCCGTGTTTCACCCCCACTACTCGTCTCAGGAACGGGCAGTGAGTCGGTGTATATGAAGTGGAGCAATGATTTGAATACATCACTTTCCATATCACTGATTTCAATTGGACTACCGCCTTTCTCCTTCATGGCGCCAAAGAGCTCCGCTCTAAAGATGGATGACCGAGCGGCGAGTATGGACCTATGAGCCAAGAAACTCACCTCGCCGACATGAAAGGTCACGTCCGCTCCATCTTTGCTCTCTAGGAGGAGGTCACCGAGATGCTGATGCAAGTTGCTTGGAGGAATCGCAATAACCCGATTACCTCTATGGATATACTTCACGACGGTAACATCACACCTGATGCTGAAACTGTCGTGCTTTAGATACGCCGCTCCCTCAAGATCAGCCTTCTTGATAAAACTACTAAAACCCCTGCTTGAACGTTTGCTATTGAAGATGTGTTCGGACGTGTTCTTGCTTTTCGATGCCACCGGTTCGCCTTCCCTGTCAAGCAGACTGAATCTAAATTTTGCCTTCACATCCTTGGAACCAGCGGGGGCAAGAGCTAGAAAAACGGATATGCCGGCTTCATACTTTTCGGTGTCGGAGCCGTTTGGGTAGTACTCCACAACCCAGTCGTTACCTCCAACAGTGAAAGGGGTAGATTTCACGTAGTTGCCATGCTGAATTTGCCCTTTGATTCTTGAGTATCCGTCTATCTTGATCACATATGAACTTTCCTCGGATGACGCTACAACAGCAGCAGGAAGATCGCACAGCTCCGCCATTGTCGTGGTGAGCTAGGTAGTGTCGAGCCCAATCAAGGGTCGGGACTCGGGACCGAGCTGGAGTCGAGCTGGACGGGAATGGGAAGCGCGTCAGCGAGTTGCCGTCGAGTGCTGGAACTAAGCCGTGAATACCTCACGACATGCAGCTTAGACCCTGTTTGGTTCGGCTGTGGATTTCTAAAAGCAATTGTGGAAAATCTGCTGTGGAAAATCTGATGTGAAAAAGATGTAGGTCATTTGGTAAACCAGCTGATACAGCTTTTTCAGATTTTGGCCCGCAATGGAATCAGATTTTGGAAAGCACGTCCTGGGCTGCTTCCGCTTTTGGTTCAGATTTTGGCAGCGGATTTCTGAAATCGGAATCTGCTGGATTCGCCCTTTGGTTCAGATTCTGCAGCGCGGCAGCGGAATCCGTCGATAAAAGCTGAACCAAACAGGGCCTTAGACAAGGGAAGGGAGGGATGGAGTTGCCGCAGCTGTCGTGGCCTGGTTTCAAGTTTATTTTGTGGTTCAGCGTGTATAGTAGCGATTATTAATAGAGACCTTTTACGGTGCATTAGATCAATATTGACCGTTCATATTTTCGTTTGGACGGTCCAGATATGGAAATACTACCACAGATTTTCGATAGTATATTTTCTTATCAGGGGTAGTTTCGGTAGTTCGCTGTTTACCAAAAACGCGGGCTGGTTTCCTCAGAAAACGATTGAAGGGCATTTGTGGAATTTCACGTATTTATCTTTTTTTTTCATTAGCCATCGCCGTCTGCTCCCTGAGGGAAATGAGGCCGACTGTTTAGGTAGACCTCGAATGAGAAAAAAAATCCCAATCGAACGCTGGCCGCGGTAGGGCGAGAGGACGATGACGAGCCCCGGTCGCCGTGACGGCCCTTCGCGCAGTCAGTGCGGGCGCTAGGGTTTGGTGCCCCGCCTTCGGCCAGATGAGCGGGCGCTGCGGCGTTGCCCCCATGGTGTCACAGTCATCGTCGGCGAGATGGCCCTGCCATTCGTGTTCTGGAGCTAGTGGCTGAGGGGGAGGGGGGAGGGGGACGAAGGCGAGACGTTGCTGCAGCGGCATGCCCCATCGCCGTGACGGCCCCGCGCGCCGCCGAGTTGGAGTTCCACTAAGGTACTAGCTTCGTACAGATCTCACTTGTCGATTGATTTGATTTGCCGCATTGGATGATATTTGGGTCTGTAATTTGGGTTTGTAGTCGTTGAAATTGCACATCTATAGAAGCTGAAATCATTGTTATTATTATGGTGAGGAATCATGATACAAGTTGTTTTTCTGGTCGGCGGTTGTGGTCGGCGGCTAAATGTCCCCGCCGTTCGTGTTCCCCTCCTAAGCTGCAGGATGTAGAGTGGGTCGCCAAGGGGGAGGACTAAGGCGAGACGTTGCCAGCATGCCCCGTCGCCGTCAAGGCCCTACACGCCGACCAGTGTCGTACAGATCTGTCGTGGCCGATGCAGGTACTCGCATCCGACCCATCGATCCATTGGCCCCCATTTCTTTCCTCGATTTCGTAAGCTAGCTTCTCCATCGTCTCTGGCCCAGGCACCGCCACTTGCTAGTTGTGTCTGTACCAAGGCTTATTCTGAAATTGGACCGAGGCTTATTCTGAAATCGCCGGATACAAGACCAACCCCAAACACGACTGTGCTGCGGTGATGGTTCAGCCCCACAAATGGAACAAACGGCAACCTATATTTGTTTGACTGGTATGTGCTATCAAACACCACCACACCACCAAATGCAACATAGTCCAAGCGAGATTGGGCGTCTGCCCAGAATATGTTCTGCAGATGCCCATCATTGTCTGTGGTGTATCTGTAAAAAAAATCTGGGTCTTTCATCTGTTGTGCTATCATGTAGTTCAGCATAAACTGAGCATCGCTACCTTCTATCTTTTTCTTCTTCTCCAATGCAACATGGTTATACAAATCGGCGAGATATAAATCCAGCCTTGCCGAAACCACCAGCCTGCTTCTCCATCACATCCATTATATGATGTGTGCGAAGTCCACCAACCAAGTACTCAATGACATCCGCCTTCTGTGGGTCGTTCAGGCCACGATGAGACCACAGGAAAGGTGAAAACTCAGGATTTATGAATGGATGGCTATGTTGGTCAACAAAATTCTTTACAAACCACAACCCAGTGCTTGCTTGAAGCTCAACCTGCAAAAGAGCAGGACAACCACACCGAGAGAGTGCCCTTGGCGTCCTTTTCTTGTCGGTTTCATCAAAGTGCTTTACGTCACGATATCCTTGTTTGCAGCACACAAACGTCCTCCGGTATGCATTTTCCTTGTTTCACTTATATTTCAGATCGCCCTTTCTAACACCAAACCCTTTGCTCTTCGCATACGCTAAGTAGAACTTGTACGTTGTGTTCTCACTTTTAAATGTCTGCCTGACCATCGAGCCGTACTCCATAAATTCATCTATCGAGATGCCTTCACCAGCCATGCCGATATCCTGCCATAAGAAACAGCAAAACCTGTTACATATTTACATGAAAGAAAATACGCTGGAACTAAAACATATTAATTATACATTGTCAATGATTATTATCTGTAACTGAACCAATAATCTCTGACATCCTTACTAGTTTCCTGAGAAGCCAAGAATCCTACTGGCCATAGTAATTTAATCCATCGTTTTCATGTTCCCAGAAATTTGTATTATGTTCTTGTAAGAAGTAACATGCATCCCACAATATCAAACACATAATCTGAGAGCATTTTACTCACAGTACAAGAACTAGAAACCTCACACACACTACTAATTCAGCATCCACACGCACAGAAAACCCAGCAGCCGTTTTTGAATTGGTATTGCGTGCACAGCCAGCATCCATGTGCGCCCAGCTATGGTGTTTGGGGAGAACCAGAGGCAACGTACCTATGCGAGTGATCACGACGCGCGGAGGTACTGATCTCGGGCGCCGTCAGAAGATCCTGCGACGGAGATAGAGGGCCGCCGGGCGGTGCGGGCCAGCTGCGTCGTTGAAGATCTTGGGGCCCGTCCAAGATCTTGCGGCGGCGACCGTAGGGCGGGAGACGGAGCGGCCGCCCAAGTGCGACTCAGGCAACGGCGACC